>NC_084750.1:21016033-21081033 GCF_033978785.1 Entelurus aequoreus | reverse complement strand
AGTAAACTACAATTGGCTCCAATTCAAATCAATTGGGTTTTGCACTCAAAGCCTATCTGTATCCACACTGCAAAAACTGAAATCTAAGTAAGATTAAATATCTCAAATAAGGGTGATATTTGCTTATTTTCTGTCTGATAAGATAATTCTTCTCACTAAGCAGATTTTATGTTAGAGTGTTTTACTTGTTTTAAGGGTTTTGGTCCTAAATGATCTCAGTAAGATATTCCAGCTTGTTGCTGAGATTTGATGACCTATATTGAGTAAAACATGCTTGAAACTAGAATATCAACTGTTGCAAAGCTGTGTCATCAACACCCACAAGTATAAAACTGCTTTTTTAATGTAATCATTTCTTACTTCAAGCATGAAAAAAAAAATCATGACTTTGACACAATTTTGTCTCATAATTAAAACAGATGACAGCCAAATGGACTTTGCTGTTTTATTTTCAATGAAACAAGAGAAAATACGTACTCATATAGTAGTACAGTTGGCACAGTACAGTAAACGGACAGTTAATATTTAAACATTTAACATGTGACATTTCAAACTATTTTGAACAGAAATAGTTCATGCACATTCAGATAAAGTCTTCAAAATTACGATTAAAAAAAAATGTGTTTCAGAAGAAAGTTCTCTTTTTCTGGCCATTTTGAGCGTTTAATTGACCCCACAAATGTGATGCTCCAGAAACTCAATCTGCTCAAAGGAAGGTCAGATTTGTAGCTTCTGTAACGAGCTAAACTGTTTTCAGATGTGTGAACATGATTGCACAAGGGTTTTCTAATCATCAATTAGCCTTCTGAGCCAATGAGCAAACACATTGTACCATTAGAACACTGGAGTGATAGTTGCTGGAAATGGGCCTCTATACACCTATGTAGACATTGCACCAAAAAGCAGACATTTGCAGCTACAATAGTCATTTACCACATTAGCAATGTATAGAGTGTATTTCTTTAAAGTTAAGACTAGTTTAAAGTTATCTTCATTGAAAAGTACAGTGCTTTTCCTTCAAAAATAAGGACATTTCAATGTGACCCCAAACTTTTGAACGGTAGTGTGTATATATATATATATATATATATATATATATATATATATATATATATATATATATATATATATATATATATATATATATATATATATATATATATATATATATATATATATATATATATATATTCCTTGTGCAGTAATGACTGAAAGAGCACGCACTTGGCGCGATGATGTCATGTTATCGATGGAAAAATGCATCTTTAGACCATATGATTTGCCTGAGCGGCTAGGAGACCCCGAGAGTAACAAGCGGTTGCCTTGTTGCCTTTCCATTAAGAACAATAAACTAGTTTTTAGTATAAGTTTTCTGGTTTCAAGAAATGTAATGCCGAGCGCATATCATTATGTCAAGATAATGGCACTAGCATTTACTTCATTTAAGAATATTTTTCAACATATTGAGCAAAAAAAATGTTTCTACCAAGAAAAGCGCACTTGTTATTAGTGAGAATATACTTATTTTAAGGTATTTTGGGGTTCATTGAGGTTAGCTAATTTTACTTGTTTTGGAAAGTCTCGACAAGCCAAATTTTCTTGTTCTATTGGCAGATAATTGTGCTTAGTTCAAATAAAATACCCCTCATTTTTGTATTTTTTTTCTTCTTGTTTTTGAACACGGACTATTTGCAGTGCAGAGACTTACTCCCTTACTTTGTAAACAATACCAGAAACGTACCTCCAAAATTATTTTGTAATATAAAAAATATAGATACCAAAAAATGGTGTATGTACTGATTACTATACGAGGTAATTCATCGTATCAACATCTGGATCGATCACCATCATTTGGGTATGCCCTTACATTTTTTTTATTTTTTTTTTATTTAACCTTTATTTAACCAGGAAAAAAATCACATTGAGATTAAAAACCTCTTTTTCAAGGGAGTCTGGGCCAAGAGGCAGCAAAGTTACACATTCACATTACACATTAAACTGACAGGATTAAAGCCTTCCTGTATTCACAGACCTACTCGCTAAGTTTAATAACAAAAATCACCATAAATGTATTTAATGTTGCAGTAATAAAAACCCAAAAATACCCATATAATTACTTCACTATCGCTTATATACTGATACCATACTTATATCGATAGTATTGACAACTGGATTGATCACCCCTACTTTACTTCAAAGCTTTAGCTGTTAGTTTCTTGTGGCATGCTTAGCCATTCATTTTCTTCTAGTCCTCCAGTGATAATACAAATAACTTAGTGTAGTTTCCGCCATGACGGTGAGGATTAGAATCCTTAAAAGCGGTTTCGCACTGTGGCTAGACAACCTGTTTGTTGAAGGTTGCTCTCAAATTGAAGCCGGTGATCTGGCAAGACATGCACCCTCCCGGAATTCATGCAACTCCTGCATGTGTGCAACAAAGAATATGGAAATATAATTATTATGTCCCTGAGCGTGCATTAGGGTTGTTCCGATACCAATATTTTGGAACCGGTACCAAAATGTATTTCGATACTTTCAAACATGTAGATACTTTTCTAAATAAAGGGGACCACAAATAAATTACATTATTGGCTTTATTTTAACAAAAACATCTTACGGTACATTAAACATATATTTATTATTGCAATCGAAGAACAATTGTGTCCTTAAATAAAATAGTGAACATACTAGACAACTTGTCTTTTAGTAGTAAGTAAACGAACAAAGGCTTCTGATTTGTCTGTAACATATTGTGTCATTTATCAATATATTATGTTGTCAAAATTATGAGGGACAAGCTGTAAAAATGAATTATTATTCCACTCGTTCGTTTACTGTTAATATCTGCTTATTTTCTGTTTTAACATGTTTCTATATACACTTGTTAAAATGTAATAATACCTTAATCTTCTGTTGTTTGATACTTTACATTAGTTTTCGAT
Source organism: Entelurus aequoreus (assembly GCF_033978785.1). Lineage (NCBI taxonomy): Eukaryota > Metazoa > Chordata > Actinopteri > Syngnathiformes > Syngnathidae > Entelurus > Entelurus aequoreus. The sequence continues at coordinate 21,078,091 of NC_084750.1, read as the reverse complement.
GATACCACAAATTTAAGTATCGGTCCGATACCAAGTAGTTACAGGATCGTACATTAGTCATATGCAAAGTCCTCCTGTGTCCAGGGACGTATTTCCTGAGTTTATAAACATAATATATATATATATATATATATATATATATATATATTTTAAATAAATAAATATTTGGTGACAGTAAAAATATTGATGTAATCATAGTAGTATCAACTAAATACACTATTGTACTTGGTATCATTACAGTGGATGTCAGGTGTAGATCCACCCATGGCATTCGCTTACATTTAGGCGTGCTGGCTTTTGTTAGCGGTGGCGCCGGTGAGCTATTGTATCCTCCTAGGGTGTGTAGTGAAGCATGTTTAGCTATTCCTCGTCCTGCAGGGATGATACTTGTAAGAAACTCACTTTATTTGTCGCCATGGAGACGAGGATTAGTGATTTAGAAGTAGCTAAAACAATGCCGACTGCAAATGGATGTTACCTGCTAGCTAGCTAGCCATGTCTTAAAGCACTTCTTCCTTGAGGGCGTTTCAGTGTTATAACTTCACCTTTATCGTTAGTTTTTAAGCCAAAACGCGTCCATTCTCCCTTTTCTGTCTACACACTGTGTCTGCTTGTAAGTACTCTGTAATTGTGCGCTGCCGAACATGCTCCTTTGCTCGTGAAACCAGCATTGTCATGACATCATGCCCGGGAACCAGTACTTTTCAAACAGAGTATAGTACTGTTTTTGATTCATTAGTACCGCGATACTATACTAGTACCGGTATACCGTACAACCCTAGTGTGTAATAACGAGGCGTGTACTGCATAGGGATGGGTACCTTCCACATTTAAACTGATACCGGACCAATTCCTGGTACTTGGGAATTGATACTGGTACTCATTGGTACTTGTATGTGTGTTAATAAAGCTGATTACGATAACTATACCTTACTGTATATCTTGTTTGATTAGACGTATGACTCTCATTTGCAAGTATTATATAGAGTATAATACCGTTTTTGATTCATTAGTACCGCGATACTATACTACTACCGGTATACCGTACAACCCTAGTGTGTAATAATGAGTCATGTACTGCATAGAGATGGGTTCCTTCCACATTTAAACTGATACCGGACCAATTTCTGGTACTTGGGAATTGATACCGGTACTCATCGGTACTTGTATGTGTGTTAATAAAGCTAATTACGATAGCTATACCTTACTGTATATCTTGTTTGATTACACGTCTAACTCTCATTTGCAAGTATTATATAGAGTATAATACCGTTTTTGATTAGATAGTACTGCGGAACTATACTAGTACCAGTATACCGTACAACCCTAGTGTGTAATAATGAGGCATGTACTGCATAGGGATGGGTACCTTCCACATTTAAACTGATACCGGACCAATTCCTGGTACTTGGGATATTGATACCGGTACTCATCAGTACTTGTATGTGTGTGTTAATAAAGCTGATTACGATAACTATACCATACTGTATATCTTGTTTAATTACACGTCTAACTCTCATTTGCAAGTATTATATAGAGTATAATACCGTTTTTGATTCATTAGTACCGCGATACTATACTAGTACCGGTATACCGTACAACCCTAGTGTGTAATAATGAGGCGTGTACTGCATAGAGATGTGTACCTTCCACATTTAAACTGATACCGGACCAATTCCTGGTACTTGGGAATTGATACCGGTACTCATCGGTACTTGTATGTGTGTTAATAAAGCTGATTACGATAACTATACCTGACTGTATATCTTGTTTGATTAGACGTCTGACTCTCATTTGCAAGTATTATATAGAGTATAATACCGTTTTTGATTCATTAGTACCGGGATACTATACTACTACCGGTATACCGTACAACCCTAGTGTGTAATAATGAGGCATGTACTGCATAGAGATGGGTTCCTTCCACATTTAAATTGATACCGGACCAATTTCTGGTACTTGGGAATTGATACCGGTACTCATCGGTATTCGTATGTGTGTTAATAAAGCTGATTACGATAACTATACCTGACTGTATATCTTGTTTGATTACACGTCTGACTCTCATTTGCAAGTATTATATAGAGTATAGTACTGTTTTTGATTCATTAGTACCGCGATACTATACTAGTACCGGTATACTGTACAACCCTAGTGTGTAATAATGACGCATGTACTGCATAGGGATGTGTACCTTCCACATTTAAACTGATACCGGACCAATTCCTGGAACTTGGGAATTGATACCGGTACTCATCGGTACTTGTATGTGTGTTAATAAAGCTAATTACGATAACTATACCTGACTGTATATCTTGTTTAATTACACGTCTGACTCTCATTTGCAAGTATTATATAGAGTATAATACCGTTTTTGATTCATTAGTACCGCGATACTATACTAGTACCGGTATACCGTACAACCCTAGTGTGTAATAATGAGGCGTGTACTGCATAGGGATGGATACCTTCCACATTGAAACTAATACCGGACCAATTCCTGGTACTTGGGAATTGATACCGGTACTCATCGGTACTTGTATGTGTGTTAATAAAGCTAATTACGATAGCTATACCTTACTGTATATCTTGTTTAATTACACATCTAACTCTCATTTGCAAGTATTATATAGAGTATAATACCGTTTTTGATTAATTAGTACTGCGGAACTATACTAGTACCAGTATACCGTACAACCCTAGTGTGTAATAATGAGGCATGTACTGCATAGGGATGTGTACCTTCCACATTTAAACTGATACCGGACCAATTCCTGGTACTTGGGATATTGATACCGGTACTCATCAGTACTTGTATGTGTGTGTTAATAAAGCTGATTACGATAACTATACCATACTGTATATCTTGTTTAATTACACGTCTAACTCTCATTTGCAAGTATTATATAGAGTATAATACCGTTTTTGATTCATTAGTACCGCGATACTATACTAGTACCGGTATACCGTACAACCCTAGTGTGTAATAATGAGGCGTGTACTGCATAGAGATGTGTACCTTCCACATTTAAACTGATACCGGACCAATTCTTGGTACTTGGGAATTGATACCGGTACTCATCGGTACTTGTATGTGTGTTAATAAAGCTGATTACGATAACTATACCATACTGTATATCTTGTTTGATTAGACGTCTGACTCTCATTTGCAAGTATTATATAGAGTATAATACCGTTTTTGATTCATTAGTACCGGGATACTATACTACTACCGGTATACCGTACAACCCTAGTGTGTAATAATGAGGCATGTACTGCATAGAGATGGGTTCCTTCCACATTTAAATTGATACCGGACCAATTTCTGGTACTTGGGAATTGATACCGGTACTCATCGGTATTAGTATGTGTGTTAATAAAGCTGATTACGATAACTATACCTGACTGTATATCTTGTTTGATTAGACGTCTGACTCTCATTTGCAAGTATTATATAGAGTATAATACCGTTTTTGATTCATTAGTACCGCGATACTATACTACTACTGGTATACCGTACAACCCTAGTGTGTAATAATGAGGCATGTACTGCATAGAGATGGGTACCTTCCACATTTAAACTGATACCGGACCAATTCCTGGTACTTGGGAATTGATACCGGTACTCATCGGTACTTGTATGTGTGTTAATAAAGCTGATTACGATAACTATACCTTACTGTATATCTTGTTTAATGACACGTCTGACTCTCATTTGCAAGTATTATATAGAGTATAATACCGTTTTTTATTCATTAGTACCGGGATACTATACTAGTACCGACCGGTATACCGTACAACCCTAGTGTGTAATAACGAGGCGTGTACTGCATAGGGATGTGTACCTTCCACATTTAAACTGATACCGGACCAATTCCTGGAACTTGGGAATTGATACCGGTACTCATCGGTATTCGTATGTGTGTTAATAAAGCTGATTACGATAACTATACCTGACTGTATATCTTGTTTGATTAGACGTCTGACTCTCATTTGCAAGTATTATATAGAGTATAATACCGTTTTTGATTCATTAGTACCGGGATACTATACTAGTACCGGTATACCGTACAACCCTAGTGTGTGATAATGAGGCATGTACTGCATAGAGATGGGTACCTTCCACATTTAAACTGATACCGGACCAATTCCTGGTACTTGGGAATTGATACCGGTACTCATCGGTACTTGCATGTGTGTTAATAAAGCTAATTACGATAATTATACCTGACTGTATATCTTGTTTAATTACACGTCTGACTCTCATTTGCAAGCATTATATAGAGTATAATACCGTTTTTGATTCATTAGTACCGCGATACTATACTAGTACCGGTATACCGTACAACCCTAGTGTGTAATAATGAGGCATGTACTGCATAGAGATGGGTACCTTCCACATTTAAACTGATACCGGACCAATTCCTGGAACTTGGGAATTGATACCGGTACGCATCGGTATTCGTATGTGTGTTAATAAAGCTGATTACGATAACTATACCTGACTGTATATCTTGTTTGATTACACGTCTGACTCTCATTTGCAAGTATTATATAGAGTATAGTACTGTTTTTGATTCATTAGTACCGCGATATTATAATAGTACCGGTATACCGTACAACCCTAGTGTGTAATAATGACGCATGTACTGCATAGGGATGTGTACCTTCCACATTTAAACTGATACCGGACCAATTCCTGGTACTTGGGAATTGATACCGGTACTCATCGGTACTTGTATGTGTTTTAATAAAGCTAATTACGATAACTATACCTGACTGTATATCTTGTTTAATTACACGTCTGACTCTCATTTGCAAGTATTATATAGAGTATAATACCGTTTTTTATTCATTAGTACCGGGATACTATACTAGTACCGGTATACCGTACAACCCTAGTGTGTAATAACGAGGCGTGTACTGCATAGGGATGTGTACCTTCCACATTTAAACTGATACCGGACCAATTCCTGGTACTTGGGAATTGATACCGGTACTCATCGGTACTTGTATGTGTGTTAATAAAGCTGATTACGATAACTATACCTGACTGTATATCTTGTTTAATTACACGTCTGACTCTCATTTGCAAGCATTATATAGAGTATAATACCGTTTTTGATTCATTAGTACCGCGATACTATACTAGTACCGGTATACCGTACAACCCTATTGTGTAATAATGAGGCATGTACTGCATAGAGATGGGTACCTTCCACATTTAAACTGATACCGGACCAATTCCTGGTACTTGGGAATTGATACCGGTACTCATCGGTACTTGTATGTGGGTTATTAAAGCTAATTACGATAATTATACCTGACTGTATATCTTGTTTAATTACACGTCTAACTCTCATTTGCAAGTATTATATAGGGTATAATACCGTTTTTGATTCATTAGTACCGCGGAACTATACTAGTACCGGTATACCGTACAACCCTAATGTGTAATAACGAGGCATGTACTGCATATAGATGGGTACCTTCCACATTTAAACTGATACCGGACCAATTCCTGGTACTTGGGAATTGATACCGGTACTCATCGGTACTTGTATGTGTATTAATAAAGATGATTATGATAACTATACCTGACTGTATACTGCATCTTGTTTGATTAGACGTCTGACTCTCATTTGCAAGTATTATATAGAGTATAATACCGTTTTTGATTCATTAGTACGGTATACCGTACAACCCTAGCGTGCATTTATTTTGAAGGAAACTTTAACGTGAGTACAATCTTTAGCCATGTTAACACAGGGGCAGAGCTGGGGTAAAAATCAGGCTGGCACCTCATCAGCTGATCACTAAAAAAGGCCAACATTGATCACATGTTCAGGACATCTCTCAGATTCATAATATCAATATAATAAATACATAAAATAATGTAACATCTCTCCGATGTAATTGCAAAGGAAACAACCAAAATGCATATATCATCTTCAGTATCCCGGTCGCTTAAGTAAGATGTGCTGGCTGAGCGCTTTCGTTCCAGTGAAGACGGTATAGGAACAGTCAGCAGTGTCCCCTCAGGCGGCCCCATGGGCTAAGTCAATTTGCCCTATTCCGATAGAGGACACGGCTTCCATGGCAGCCCAGCAGGTTGGCAGACAGAAAGACGTCTACAATATTGGCTGGGAATGACAACCTAAGAGGCAGCCACTTTCTTTGAATCAATAATTTACGCCGAGCCGCCCCAGCAAAGTCCGACTGATCAGGCGAGACACCAGGAATGCATCGGAATCAATCCATGTCAACGGAACTACTCCTTATTTACAGCACCGGCCATGATGTATACAGTGTACAGTACACGGGACAGTACAAGCATCCCGTTGGGACGCAAGTAGCAAAGCAAGCCCTTAGTTACACGTCAACCAGTGCACTCAAGGCTTTTGAAGGCTACTGAGATGTAATTCTGATTAAAATCAATTAACATTATAAAAACATTATACTTGACAAGGACTTAATCTAAATTATGCAAACAAGTCATTTACTATTAGGGATGTCCGATAATATCGGACTGCTGATGTTATCGGCCGATAAATGCTTTAAAATGTAATATCGGAAATTATCGGTATCGGCTTCAAAATTATCGGTTTCAAAAAGTAAAATGTATTACTTTTAAAACGCCGCCGTGTACACGGACGTAGGGAGAAGTACAGAGCGCCAATAAACCTTAAAGGCACTGCCTTTGCGTGCCGGCCCAATCACATAATATCTACGGCTTTTCACACACACAAGTGGTCAACAGCCATACAGGTCACACTGTGTGTAGCTGTATAAACAACTTTAACACTGTTACAAATATGCGCCACACTGTGAATCCACACCAAACAAGAATGACAAACACATGTCGGGAGAACATCCGCGCCGTAACACAACATAAACACAACAGAACAAATACCGTATTTTTCGAATACTTGGTCAACAGCCATACAGGTCACACTGTGTGTAGCTGTATAAACAACTTTAACACTGTTACAAATATGCGCCACACTGTGAACCCACACCAAACAAGAATGACAAACACATGTCGGGAGAACATCCGCGCCGTAACACAACATAAACACAACAGCACAAATACTGTATTTTTCGGAGTATAAGTCGCTCCGGAGTATAAGTCGCACCGGCCGAAAATGCATAATAAAGAAGGAAAAAAACATATTTAAGTCGCACTGGAATATAAGTCGCATTTTTGGGGGAAATGTATTTGATAAAAGCCAACACCTAGAATAGACATTTGAAAGGCAATTTAAAATAAATAAAGAATAGTGAACAACAGGCTGAATAAGTGTACGTTGTATGAGGCATAAATAACCAACTGAACTGAGAACGTGCCTGGTATGTTAACGTAACATATTATGGTAAGAGTCATTCAAATAACTATAACATATAGAACATGCTATACCTTTACCAAACAATCTGTCACTCCTAATCGCTAAATCCCATGAAATCTTATACGTCTAGTCTCTTACGTGAATGAGCTAGATAATATTATTTGATATTTTACGGTAATGTGATAATAATTTCACACATAAGTCGCTCCTGAGTATATGTCGCACCCCCGGCCAAACTATGAAAAAAACTGCGACTTATAGTCAGAAAAATACGGTACCCAGAACCCCTTGCAGCACTAACTCTTCCGGGACGCTACGATATACACCCCCCCCCCAAATCAAACCCCCCCCCCCCACCCTCCACCCAACCCCGCCCACCTCAACCTCCTCATGCTCTCTCAGGGAGAGCATGTCCCAAATTCCAAGCTGCTGTTTTGAGGCATGTTAAAAAACATAATGCATTTTGTGACTTCAATAATGAATATGGCAGTGCCATGTTGGCATTTTTTTCCATAACTTGAGTTGATTTATTTTGGAAAACCTTGTTACATTGTTTAATGCATCCAGCGGGGCATCACAACAAAATTAGGCATAATAATGTGTTAATTCCACGACTGTATATATCGGTATCGGTTGATATCGGAATCGGTAATTAAGAGTTGGACAATATCGGCAAAAAAGCCATTATCTGACATCTCTATTTACTATGGTAAATCAAATTTCAAATGAGATAATATTTTTAGACCAGTTGATCTGCCGTCTCTTTTCTGCCCTGCCCAACCTCTCCTGCGTGGAGAGGTTATTCGGTGACCACAGATGTTGCGCTAGCTGTTCAAAGTCGGGACCCGGGGTGGACCAGTCATCTGTGCATCAGTTGATGACGTCTGTGTGTCGCTGACTTGTCTCCACTCAAGATGATCCCCTGCTGGCCCCACTATGGACTGGACTCTCACTATAGACTGGACTCACCCGCCCCCCCCCCCCGGATTGTAAATAATGTAAATAATTCAATGTATATACTCTGATGATTAACTTGTGTGATGACTGTATTATGCTGATAGTATATATTTGTGCCATGAATTGATTAACTTAAACAAGTTGAAAAACTTATTGGGGTGTTACCATTTAGTGGTCAATTGTACAGAATATGTACTGTACTGTAACATCTACTAAATAAAGTTTCAATCAATCAATCAAAGCACTCAAAGGAAGGCGTGAAGCTGCTACAAGAGAACACCAACAAAACAGGAAGGGTCACCAAAATAACAGCGCAAGACAGGAACTAAAGCACTACACACAGGAAACAACAAACTCAAAATAAGGCACGACAACCTGCTGGTTGTGTGCCTCTGTATTTTTTTTTAATGAAAAAAATGTGCCTTGGCTCAAAAAAGGTTGAAAAACAACAACAACAACAATAGTGTTTCTATCCACAAAATAAGACAATTCCCCATGACTAACAACTTCACCAATGACTTGGCATGCACTGCCAAAACTGAAATCTAAGTAAGTAAGTAATCTCAAATAAGGGTGATATTTGCTTATTTTCTGTCTGATAAGATCATTCTTCTCACTAAGCAGATTTTATGTTAGAGTGTTTTACTTGTTTTAAGTGTTTTGGTCCTAAATGATCTCAGTAAGATATTACAGCTTGTTGCTGAGATTTGATGACCTATATTGAGTAAAACATGCTTGAAACTAGAATATCAACTGTTGCAAAGCTGTGTCATCAACACTCACAAGTATAAAACTACTTTTTCAAAGTAATACTTTCTTATTTCAAGCATGAAATAAAAAATCATGACTTTGACACAATTGTGTCTCATAATTAAAACAGATGACAGCCAAATGGACTTTGCTGTTTTATTTTCAATGAAACAATGGAAAGATGTACTCTTATAGTAGTACAGTTGGCACAGTACAGTAAACTGACAGTTAATATTTAAACATTTGACATTTCAAACCATTTTGAACAGAAATAGTTCATGCACATTCAGGTAAATTCTTCTAAATTACAATAACAAAAAAAAAATTGGCAATTTTGTGGAATAGCCTTCATTTCTAAGAACAAGAATAGACTGTCGAGTTTCAGATGAAAGTTCTCTTTTTCTGGCCATTTTGAGCGTTTAATTGACCCCACAAATGTGATGCTCCAGAAACTCAATCTGCTCAAAGGAAGGTCAGTTTTGTAGCTTCTGTAACGAGCGAAACTGTTTTCAGATGTGTGAACATGATTGCACAAGGGTTTTCTAATCATCAATTAGCCTTCTGAGCCAATGAGCAAACACATTGTACCATTAGAACACTGGAGTGATAGTTTCTGGAAATGGGCCTCCATACACCTATGTAGATATTGCACCAAAAACCAGACATTTGCAGCTAGAATAGTCATTTACCACATTAGCAATGTATAGAGTGTATTTCTTTAAAGTTAAGACTAGTTTAAAGTTATCTTCATTGAAAAGTACAGTGCTTTTCCTTCAAAAATAAGGACATTTCAATGTGACCCCAAACTTTTGAACGGTAGTGTATATATATTCCTTGCGCACTAATTGACTGAAAGAGCACGCACTTGGCGCGATGATGTCATGTTGTCGATGGAAAATTGCATCTTTAGACCATATGATTTGCCTGAGCGGCTAGGAGACCCCGAGAGTAACAAGCGGTTGCCTTGTTGCCTTTCCATTAAGAACAATAAATTAGTTTTTAGTATAAGTTTGCTGGTTTCAAGAAATGCAATGCCGAGCGCATATCATTATGTCAAGATAATGGCACTAGCATTTATTCAATTTAAGAATATTTTTCAACATACTGAGAAAAAAGGTCTCATATTTGTTTTTTCTATCAAGAAAAGAAGAAAAGTGCACTTGTTATTAGTGAGAATATACTTATTTTAAGGTATTTTGGGGTTCATTGAGGTTAGCTAATTTTACTTGTTTTGGAAATTCTTGACAAGCCAAATTTTCTTGCTCTATTGGCAGATAATTTTGCTTAGTTCAAATAAAATACCCCTCATTTTTGTATTTTTCTTCCTTGTTTTCGAACACTGACTTTTTGCAGCGTGCCTGTATTGTCATGCAAAATGGCGTCCTTATCTACAGGCGGCGCCTTTCCATCTTGCAGTTCTTGCAATAACCTGCCCGTCCGTCTTTCCACCCGATGCTCTACCTCTGTCTCGTTTACTATTATTGCCGCATAAACTGGTAGAAGATTTATCACAGTGCCAAATAAGAATAACGACACGGTGTAGTGGGGATGACCGACAAAGACTCTGCTTGTATGTGAATGTGCATGCATTAGGGCGGGGAAGGACTGGGGAATGTGACTTCATTGGTCGATAAGCGACCAATACAACTTGCTGATTCATCACGCCTTCTTTTATTTGATGTGTGTCAGTGACTGGGAACGATGTATGTGCGTGTTTATGTGTTTTGTCCAAGGCTCAGCAGGAGTCCCAACCCATCTAGCTGACTTTGACCTTCACAACCAGGCAGGGGGGCCGTGTTTCTCTCACCGCCAACCCCCGACTTCCTACTCGCGTCCCCAAATCCTTACGTCACGTCCTTCCCGAGAGCCATCCATCCTTCCCCCGCCATACTCCGTTCTGTTGTTTGTCGTGTCTTTAATCCACCCACCCTCGTCTTTGTCTGACTGGATGATGCTTGCACTCCTTAATCATGAACAGGGGATTCATAAATACGCTATCCATCACAGTCGACAGGGCCCGCCGACACCAAACAGACGCCATTGATCCGATGTCCACGTCATGTGGCTTCTCCGTCCAAAAACAAGCACAGCAAAACAACAATCTATAATAAAAGCATTTAAATCGCATTAGTCCTGATCACAAAAAAAGGAACGTGACCTATCTCGCAATCAGGTTGTTGATACCCACATACACTGTATTGCCAAAAGTATTTGGCCACCCATCCAAATGATCAGAATCAGGTGTCCTAATCACTTGGCTCGGTGTATAAAATCAAGCACTTAGACATGGAAACAGTTTCTACAAACATTTGTGAAAGAATGGGCCGCTCTCAGTGATTTCCACCTGTGCAACAAATCCAGCCGTGAAATTTCCTCGCTCCTAAATATTCCAAAGTCAACTTTATTATAAGAAAAGTGAAGAGTTTGGGAACAACAGCAACTCAGCCACCAAGTGGTAGGCCACGTAAACTAGACAGAGAGAGGTCGGCGGATGCTTAAGCACATAGTGCAAAGACTTCCTGCACAGTCAGCTGCTACAGAGCTCCAAACTTCATGTCGCCTTCCAATTAGCCCACGTACAGTACGCAGAGAGCTTCATGGAATGGGCTTCCATGGCCGAGCAGCTGCATCTAAGCCATACATCACCAAGTTCAATGCAAACCGTGGGATGCAGTGGTGTAAAGCACGTCGCCACTGGACTCTAGAGCAGTGGAGACGCCTTCTCTGTTAAAGTTAAAGTTAAAGTACCAATGATTGTCACACACACACTAGGTGTGGTGAAATTTGTCCTCTGCATTGGACCCATCCCCTTGTTCACCCCCTGGGAGGTGAACAAGGGAAACCTTGTTACATTCTTTAATGCATCCAGCGGGGCATCACAACAAAATTAGGCATAATAATGTGTTAATTCCACGACTGTATATATCGGTATCGGTTGATATCGGAATCGGTAATTAAGAGTTGGACAATATCGGAATATCGGCAAAAAAGCCATTATCGGACATCTCTATTTACTATGGTGCCGCGCCCGGGAATCATTTTTGGTGATTTAACCCCCAATTCCAACCCTTGATGGTGAGTGCCAAGCAGGGAGGTAATGGGTCCCATTTTTATCGTCTTTGGTATGACTCGGCCGGGTTTTGAACTCACAACCTACCGATCTCAGGGCGGACACTCTAACCACTAGACCACTGAGTAGGTCTCTGGAGTGATGAATCACGCTTTTCCATCTGGCAATCTGATGGACCAGTCTGGGTTTGGAGGTTGCCAGGAGAACGCTACATTTCGGACTGCATTGTGCCGAGTGTGAAATTTGGTGGAGGAGGAATTATGGTGTGGGGTTGATTTTTCAGGAGTTGGGCTTGGCCCCTTAGTTCCAGTGAAAGGAACTTTGAATGCTCCAGGATACCGAAACATGTTGGACAATTCCATGGAATGGATTCATACGTGAGTAAAGGCAGGTGGCCAAATACTTTTGGCAATCTAGTGCATATTGTGTTTGCACAGTTAAGTCATCCGGTAATTTCTTGTACACAGCGACTGTGTACATTTGCCAGGCAAACATGTACACAAGCGAGCATATGTGCTCTTTGGTTTTCCCCGTGTCCGATTGTTCAAACTGTGCAAACACACACACAACACTGCAAAAAAGGTTTTATCACCATGTGTCCCAGCACCATGGATGGTGGGAGGGCAACACTATTCTTTCAGCAGTGGTTATAATTTGTTTTTAGAGTTGCTTAAGTTGAGTTACTCCTTCTCAAATAGTGGGGCGGTGCGATGACCTCGGGGAACATGCTTTTTTTGCCGTACCAGAACGTGAGGAAACGTACATGGCACTTGGCTTCACTGTAACCACGGTAATTATAAATAAGCTTACAATGTTATGCAGAGGTACACCGTATAAGGCGCACTTAAAATCCTTTCATTTTCTCAAAAACCGACAGTGCGCCTAATGTACGGAATAATTCTGGTTGTGCTTACCGACCTCGAAGCTATTTTATTTGGTACATGGTGTAATGATAAGTGTGACCAGTAGATGGCAGTCACACATAAGAGACATGTGCAGACTGCAATATGACGCCAGTAAACAACACCGAAACGTCCAATGTTCCATTGAAAATAAAGAACATTACACACGGCACTCAAAAAGGTGTAGAAATGTTTTAGTATGACTTTGAAGCCGCACCGCTTGATGAATTGTCGGCCCATTACGGCTACCGTAGTCAGAGATACAAGTATTACGGTAAAAGTTAGAGATGCTACCTCAGTAGAAGCATTTAAGTCCCATCTTAAAACTCATTTGTATACTCTAGCCTTTAAGTAGACCCCCCTTTTTTAGACCAGTTGATCTGCCGTTTTTTCTCCTTTGCCCCCTCGCCGGGTTATTCCGGTTCCGGTGACCATGGATGAGATGCTGGCTGTCCAGAGTTGGGACCCGGGGTGGACCGCTCGCCTGTGCATTGGTTGGGGACGTCTCTGCGCTACTGACCTGTCTCCGCTCGAGATGGTCTCCTGCTGGCCCCACTATGGACTGGACTCTCACTGTTATGTGGATCCACTAGGGACTGTACTTAGAGGGGGGGTTACCCACATATGCGACATGGACGTCCCTTGTGTGGGCTCTGTGCCGAGGATGTCGTTGTGGCTTGTGCAGCCCTTTGAGACTTTTGTGATTTAGGGCTATATAAATAAACATTGATTGATTGATTGATTGATTGATTGATTGATTGATTGATATTACTATGGTGTGTGTATAAGGACCGCAAAATGGCACCCATTAGCAGACATATTATCTGGCGTTTTGTTTCACAATATTATGCAAAACCTACTTTTCTTACCTTCTGGTACCTGCTGATGTGTATTTGAGACCTGCATTACATCCTGAAAATTTGGGCACGTTCGCCACTGCAGTCTGAGCCGATACCTTAGTCGATAAGCTTCTTCTTTTTCACTATCTTCTTGTTATGGGATATTCATCCTCCGCTGTTGCCATTTCTAATATAAAGTAGTGTAAAGTTTTAACTTATATCTCGATATGGAAGCGCTAAAACATGCTAATGTTAGCATAGGCGTACGCATTCAATTGGCCCACTCATGCAAAAATATTGGCGCATTTTTTGGTTAAATCGTGAATGGCGTCGCCATGGTAACACAAAATGTTCCAAACTTAAAACACGCCTATTGGCGCGGAGTAGACCCTTTCGACGGTACACCATATACTGGGGTTCGTTGGCCGGTTGGTCTCATATCACACAAAATGTGCGTACCTATTAAATTGTCCCATTTTTTGGTTTTGTCCGTGAATAGCGTTGCCATGGTAACACAAAATGTTCCCAATTTAGATTTTCGCCATTGGCATGAGTGGCACCTTTCCGACGGTATAACACATGTGGGGGTTCGTCCCGTAGTGGCGGTAAGAGAAACGTGTTGGAACTATAACCCTTTGAGACACTTGTGATTTAGGGCTATATAAATAAACATTGATTGATTGATTGATAATAATAATATTAATAAACTGTGAAGTATGTGTTAGAATAATTATGTATATATTATCACACAACCCTAATGCTTAAAGGCCGTTGCTATAGTTATTATCAATTGTGCTGAAGTTGTACTTTTTTTTAATCTTTGCAAAGGGACATCGTCTCGTATCAGTGTTTGTTTCCAGAATCGGCCTGCTGACTGCCAAGGGCGAACATCGAGTACCGAGACGCAGACAAAGCAGAGACAGGGCGATATCACGAGTGTTAGAACATTTGCATTTCATTAATAGTCATATATTGTGTCTAACTGGGGCTGTTGAGATTACCCCCTTCCCTCAGCGACAGCCTCAGTGATGTAACCAGGGACCTCCCAAATAGAGGAAGCACGTGGGCTGGACTTTAGAGCGTAGTTTGGATCTGTAACTAGAGTACAGCCCAACAACGTCTGTCTTCATTGAGCAAAATTTAACTCTGTCTCTGCATGATTCCTTGCTTCTTGTCTGTTTAATAGATGTCATCAGTGTTTGAACCTGGCAGTATGAGCAACAATAATATGCGCCCATTCACTGCTGCTTGCAGCATGTTAATGGGTGTTTGCATTGCAGCGGGCCCATAATAAATTCAACCAATGTTTTTTTTCTGACTAGACACCATATTGCACCACTCCAAACCCCGTCCACAACTCTGGCACACAAATCTCAACTACATACTCCGCAGGAACCCTCTATACCGCAGCACTGTGGAAATGTCACCCATAGCACTCGCCTCAGGATGCCAATCACTTCCAACTGTGCCCACTGTGTGAATGTGCATGGATTTGTGTGTGCGAGTTTGTGTGTGTGAGAGAGAGAAAGTAAAAAGGACACAAAAAGGCTGCAGACGGACAGAGACCGAGTGACACAGCAGAGTGTGTATTGTGAACAATTATCGGAGGAGTACAGAAAATCCCCCCCCGTAAAACAAGACTGATCCCGTGTGTGCGTCCGGATTTATGTTTTAATGTGTTTTATTCAGCGGTGTGCGAGTGCTTTCGGTGTTAATGAGCTTGTCCGTCCACGGGGATTATCGGCGGTCTCCTCAGCGCGGAGGACTACAGGTGTTTGTGCAACTCTGCATAATTGTACTTCGGAACTAAGGCCACGTCCACACCAACACAGATACTTAATAAACGCATACTTATCCCTGCGTTTAGGCCTCTTGTCCACAAGCAGACGCACATACGGTTGCGGGGGCGGGGTTGGGGGATTGGTGTTGAGGTGCAGGCAGCATACCCCTTCCCCTTCGAGCTGTCCTGGATGAAATTAAATTATTTTTTCCAATCATTTTGGAACTCTGCTTCGTCTCGTTGTTGTTGTCCAAAAGCCATAGATGTTATTGTAGCGTCCCGGAAGAGTTAGTGCTGCAAGGGGTTCTGGGTATTTGTTCTGTTGTGTTTATGTTGTGTTACGGTGCGGATGTTCTCCCGAAATGTGTTTGTCATTCTTGTTTGGTGTGGGTTGACAGTGTGGCGCATATTAGTAACAGTGTTAAAGTTGTTTATACGGCCACCCTCAGTGTGACCTGTATGGCTATTGATCAAGTATGCCTTGCAATCACTTGTGTGTGTGTGTCATACTTGCCAACCCTCCCGTTTTTAGCGGGAGAATCCCGATATTCAGCGCCTCTCCCGACAACCTCCCGGCAGAGATTTTCTCCCGACAAACTCCCGGTATTCAGCCGGAGCTGGAGGCCACGCCCCCTCCAGCTCAATGCGGACCTGAGACTGAGTGGGGACAGCCAGTTCTCACGTCCGCTTTCCCACAAAATAAACAGCTTGCCTGCCCAAAGACGTCATAACATCTAGGGCTTTTATAGAGTGCACAACTGCGCACACAACAAGGAGACGAAGCAGAAGAACGAGGAAATTACAGACATGGCGGCCGAAATGATATACTCATCATGAACGGAGAAGTTAAACAGGACAATACTGCCATCTAATGGATAGCCACTGGAACACTGAAATTCAAGTTGTTGTTTTTTTTTTCTATGTAAATAAAATTAAAAAATATATATATATATATAGCTAGAATTAACTGAAAGTCAAGTATTTCATACATATATATATATATATATATATATATATATATATATATATATGAAATATATATGAAATACTCGAGTTGGTGAATTCTAGCTGTAAATAACCACGCCCCCAACCACGCCCCCCGCCCCCAAACAACCCCACCCCCCACCCCCACCCCCGACCAACAGATGTTTATTGGGATAAGGTAAACATCTGTTCAGTATTTTAACATAAAAGTGTTTGATTGTGAGGCATTAAAAGCCACAAAATGCAAGGGGTCCATCAGACCCACAAACACTGGCTGAGTAACAACAATATGAACCTTACACAAGGGTTAAGGTCCCCCAAATTTTTACACGGGTAAGTGCGCCGTGTATTTGTTGAATCTCCGGCACTTAGCTTTGTATGGACTCATTGATCGTTTACAAAGTGAGTTCGGAGAGGAAGTGACGCCAGAAAGACCGCGCCCCACACAGGAAGTGACGCCAAAAGACCGCGCCCCACACAGAAAGTGACGCCAGGAAGAACGCGCCGCAGCGAGCTTCATAACAACCGAAGCTAAAAAGACGAAGGCGAGTCATCCAGACATGCCCGTGTTTCTCCTTCTTCTACATGTACAGACGCTTGTGGAAATCACACATGAATACCTTAACACCTCTAAAGGCTTAGTGGCCACATGCGTGGACAGCACCTTTCAGCTCTTATTTCCAAAATTGTGAACACTACTGAATTGGGGTCTTATGGCTGCTTATGTGGACACTTATACTGCCATCTGGTGGTGTCAGAAGAGTATAACATACAATGGAATTTGGAGAAAAAAAAGTGTGAAAATAAGAATTAGCATGTCACTAAACATGAAGTACACGTTTGTTACTTATGGACTAAGTACATCATATCAAAAGATGATTCTTAGTTTGTTTTCTAATTAGGGTCCAATAAGCCCAAATAGCAAAGAGAAATTTAAAAAAGCATGTAAACAAACAGCTTGGGCCTTAAGAGGTTAAGTGAAGGAACAAGCGATTGCAGCTATTTGGGATACTACACTTCTTTCGCACACTTTGATTCTATTTACCAGAAAATTTGGTCTCTTCCTCCTGTGGATGTGATACAGGCATTGATTGACTACAAATATTGCTTTATGGATATGAATGTGAAATGGCCAGGAGGTGTGCATCTTCGCTAACTCCGCCATTAGCGTGCAGCTTAAAGATGGAACCATCCTCTCGTGTCCCAAACAACTACTGGAAGATGGCGGTCCCTTTTTCTTTTCTTTTTGGGTGACCCAGCTTATCCCCTGACGCCATATCTCACGAAAGAATACCCCAACGGCGGAGTCAACCCACAACAATGGTCATATATATATTTAGATCCCTAGATTAATTGTTGAAAAATGTTCTTTATTGCATTGTCTTACTTTCTCATGTCGATTAAAGATTTGATTAATTTATGATGGCTCAGGTGTGATTCACTACAATAGGGCCCCACTGCACACTGGATTCCAGTTAATTGAAATACCACAACACTGGATATTGTTCAAAGGAGATACATTTTAATTTAAAAACTTGCACACAAATCACAGCATTATGGTGTGGGGTTGGTATGTCAGGAGTTGGGCTTGGCCCCTTCGTTCCACATTTTGGACAATTCCATGGGATGGCACTTCAGGTTCATATGTGAGTCAATGCAGGTGGCCAAATACTCTTTGGCAATATAGTGCATGTGTTTTTAAAGGCCTACTGAAATGAATTTTTTTTATTTAAACGGGGAAAGCAGATCCATTCTATGTGTCATACTTGATCATTTCGCGATATTGCTATATTTTTGCTGAAAGGATTTAGTAGAGAACATCGACGATAAAGTTCGCAACTTTTGGTCGCTGATAAAAAAAAGCCTTGCCTGTACCGGAAGTAGCGTAACGTCGCAGGTTGAAAGGCTCCTAACATTTCCCCATTGTTTACACCAGCAGCGAGAGCGATTCGGACCGAGAAAGCGACGATTACCCCATTAATTTGAGCCAGAATGAAAGATTCGTGGATGAGGAACGTGAGAGTGAAGGACTAGAGTGCAGTGCAGGACGTATCTTTTTTCGTTCTGACCGTAACTTACGTAAAAGGGCTCATTGGATTCCACACTTTCTCCTTTTTCTATTGTGGATCACGGATTTGTATTTTAAACCACCTCGGATACTATATCCTCTTGAAAATGAGAGTCGAGAACGCGAAATGGACATTCACAGTGACTTTTATCTCCACGAAAATACATCGGTGAAGCACTTTAGCTACGGAGCTAACGTGATAGCATCGTGCTTAAATGCAGATAAAGACAAAAGAAATAAAACCCTGACTGGAAGGATAGACAGAAGAGCAAGAATACTATTAAACCATGGACCTGTAACTACACGGTTAATGCTGTGCCGCCTGTCGAAGCCTAGCAATGCTGTTGCTAACGACGCCATTGAAGCTAACTTAGCTACGGGACCTCGTCAGAGCTATGATAAAAACATTAGCGCTCCACCTGCGCCAGCCCTCATCTGCTCATCAACACCCGTGCTCACCTGTGTTCCAGAGATCGACGGCGCGACGGAGGACTTCACCCGATCATCGATGCGGTCGGCGGCTAGCGTCGGATAGCGCTTCTGCTATCCAAGTCAAAGTCCTCCTGGTTGTGTTGCTGCAGCCAGCCGCTAATACACCGATCCCACCTACAACTTTCTTCTTTGCAGTCTCCATTGTTCATTAAACAAATTGCAAAAGATTCACCAACACAGATGTCCAGAATACTGTGGAATTTTGCGATGAAAACAGAGCTGTTTGTATTGGGATACAATGTACTTCCGTTTCAACCATCGACGTCACGTGCAAACGTCATCATACATAGACGTTTTCAACCGGAAGTTTCGCGGGAAATTTAAAATGTCACTTTATAAGTTAACCCGGCCGTATTGGCATGTGTTGCAATGTTAAGATTTCATCATTGATATATAAACTATCAGACTGCGTGGTCGGTAGTAGTGGCTTTCAGTAGGCCTTTAAAACTCTGTGTTCGTGTGGACATGGCCTAAGTTTATGTATGTCAGAGCTGAGAGGACTGAAACAGATGGGGGCTCATTCACATGAGCCTCGGGGTCTTATCACACATACTGCTCCGTATTTGCCTTGGTTTGGATCCATGCCTATCAACATGCAAACGGGGGAATTGTGTCTGCATGCACGTGCGTGCTTGAGCGGGGGGGGGGGGGGGGGCGCAGGTGTCACCCTGGAAATGCCATCCGGTGTCGTCGGGATGCGGCAATCGATGTGTTTGAGGGAGGGAGCGACAAATGACAAAACGAGGGAGGCAGGGAGGGATGGGAAGCCAAGCTGGCAGAGGCTCGCATGCCGCAGCCAGAGGGACAAGCACACTGTCCTCACGACAAGCACTTCAGCCAAGCTGCGAGTACAGAGACAACGGCCCACACACACACACGCACACACACACACACACGCACGACGTCATACAACCATTGCAAAGCCTGAAAGTAAATACGAGCATTAAAAAAACACTGTTTGCCATTCCCACCAAATAACTACAGGGTAAACTTATTCTCTGGTGGGTTTGTAAAGATGACCAAAGAGGCTTACTATAAGCCTGTTTTGATAAACAATGGGTTTGCACTCATCCAGGTATTACCGCTACAGTCAAACTATATTTGTTGTTCCGTATGGATTATCTTTCAACGTCCTCTTGTAGACTTAGTAGCATGCAAACATCACGGCAAGGTCCTTGAAGTACACCGGCCTATGGAAAACAATCAAAGTAAAAAGCACTTTTTTTGTAAAAAAAAGGTGCTCTTTTTTGCATATATACTGTGAAAAAACAGTAATAGCTCTTAATATGGAAATACAAGCAATGTCCTCTGCAGTGTCCTTTGTTTTGGTCTATTTCTTTTGTCAGCATCAGGGACGTCATTTGGGCGGGGAGAGAGGAACACATCCCCTTGCACATTTTCAAAAGGCAGTTTTGGTCCCTTCGCTCCACTTGAATGTTATGTTGTTGACATAAAACTTTGTGGAATAAACACCCCAGCTGTTTTTTTTTTGGTTTTTTTTGTGAGCATCAGGGACATCATTTTCACTTTTTCCAAAAAGCCATTTTTACTGTCCAAATATAAAGTTACGCCGCTAAAGGGAGACAAGTCAAACACTTGCACCAAGTGGAAAACGGACTCTCAGGATGAAGCCGGTTTCTTTATACCGCCCAGAAGCTCACTGATTGGTTCTTTGGCGCTGTCCCTTCTTAAAAACCGTGACAGTGATCAGGCCCGGCCCTAACCAATCTGGCGCCCTAGGCAAGATTTTAGGTGGCGCCCCCCCCACATCGGCAGTGAAGTGTATATACTCACAAGAAACCGAATAGCTTTGTCTTTGACCTTTTTTTTTACTTAAAGAAAGCAAATTAACAATCAGAATAGTTAACAAGATTAAAAAAAATATGGATAAATAAATGAATACAAAAAATAAAAAGTGAATATATGAAATACAATATTTTTTACATACATAAACACAAAATAAAATATGTCAACAAGTTGCATAAAATACATTAAAAATACAATATAAATAAGGCACTGCACAAAACAAGATATCAAACCAGTATGACTTTAACAACTATATTAAAAAAAAGGGGATCCTACAGAGTTCTCTATTTGTGCTTTTTAATATTGCATTGACTAGAATGACTAACAAATTACTGTACACCAGAGAGTACTGTAATTACCTAATGTTACATTATTATTTTCCATAACAATTTAGCCCCCTCCACAATATTAACCCGACGTTAAAACAGAACTAGCTATTTATTGATTAGCAATTGCCGAATCATGTAACATTAGCTTAATGCTAAAAAGACAGGTTACTATCACATTCTGTAACAGACAAATAATTTCATGTAGGCTAACGTTACCTACCTGCTACCTCTGTCTTTTTCTCGTTTCTCCTCTTCTTTTCTCTCCTGGGCACCTGACAGTTTTGGCCGTTTTAAAATCTTGAGTTGATTTTTTTTATGTGGTGACGTCCAAAAAGAGTCATGATACGGGAAGGGAGGGGGCGCACCGTGCCGGGGGAGGGGGAGCGTAATGTTGTAACAAATAATATTTCTATTAAATAGGCTTTACTTTGCATTTTAATTAACGTGGGATTATTTTATGTATTTAGAAATAATAGTACCAACTTTTTTTCTTTTTTTTTCTCCTCCAACATTTGTGACACTGGCGTGGCGCCCCCTGATGGACGGCGCCCTTAGCATTTGCCTATACGGCCTATGCGACGGGCCGGCCCTGACAGTGATTGACACCATGACGCAGCTGACCAATAAGCAGCCATGCATGCCGACGGGTAGGTGAGTTGTCCTCCAATAAATCACAAACAAATACCGTATGTTCCAGACCATAGGGCGCACCGGATTATAAGGCGCACTACTGATGAATGGTCTATGTTCGATCTTTTTCCATTATTTTCATTATAGGGCGCATTAAAAGAGTCATATGTATTTATTTTTTCTAAATGTAAAACACTTCCTTGTGGTCTACATAACATGTAATGGTGGTTCTTTGGTCAAAATGTTGCATAGATGATGTTTTACAGATCATCTGCAAGTCGCTTTCTGACAGTCGCTTCCGGATGCACCGTTTTAATTTACGTGGCTCACCTTCGACAGCGTCTTCTCCCCGTCGTCTTTGTTGTAGCGGTGTAGCGTGCAAGGACGGGAGTGGAAGAAGTGTCGATGGCGCTAACTGTTTCAATGGCATTCAGATTTTACTTCAATCAATAACGGAGCAGCGTCTCCTCATCCGGAAACAACAACGCCGGTAATTTGTCCCGTGAAAAACTGTCCGACCGGAACTCTCTAATAACTAAAGTTCTGTGGGTGAATTATGTAAACTCACTACACTGGTAGTTTTTATTGCTTCCATAGCGAGATATAAGTTAGAACTTTACATTACTTTATATTAGAAATGGCAACAGCGGATGATGAATGTCCCATAACAAGAAGATAGAGAAAAAGCTTATCGACTACAGCGGACTACAAAGGTGGACGCGCACAATATTTCCGTATTCATGCAGATCGAAAATACAGATCAGCAGGTACCAGAAGGTAAGACAAATTGCTTTTGCATAATATTGCGAATCAAAACACCAGATAATATGTCTTACCTTATACACATCATAATAATACTCGTATGTTTAATGTGCCGACTATCCTTCAAGCGGTGATGCTAAATAGCTTACCAAAGTTGTAGTAAAACATTTTGATATATTTTTGAGCGCCGTGTGTAATGTTCTATATTTTCAAATGGAACATATAACATGTTGGTGTTTACTTGAGTCATATTGTCATCATAGTGCAGTCTACACTTATTGACTGCCATCTACTGGTCACACTTATCAGTACACCATGTGTCAAATAAAATTGCTTCGAGTAAGCAAAACCAGAATTATTCTGTACATTAGGCGCACCGGGTTATAAGGTGCAAAGTCGAGTTTTGAAAAAAAATAAATAAAATTTAAGTGTGCCTTATAGTTCGAAAAATACGGTAAAACAAAGCAAAAAATAAAACCAAACTTGTTGTGCCTAGGCTGTAGACATAACACTTTGTGGCATAATCATCCCAGCTGTCTTGTAAGCGTCTGGGACGCAATTTTTCAAAATTGCAGTTTTGGTCCCTGCACTTTTTACCATCTAAAAATATTGTTACACTACTTGAATGGGAAAGAGTCAAAATACTCCTGGTAATGCGGTTTCTCGTTAATTTGATAATGATTGACAGCACGCAGCAGCTGACCAATCAGTGGTCATATTAGGGCTGCAACAACTAATCGATAAATCGATTATAAAAATAGTTGGTGATTCATTTAGTCATCGATTCGTTGGATCTATGTTATGCGCATGCGCAGAGGCTACTTTTTTATTTTATTTTATTATTTTTTTATAAACCTTTATTTATAAACTGCAACATTTAAAAAAAAAACAGCTGATAAACAATAATCAAAATAAGTATGGTGACAGTATGCCTTTTTTTTTTTTTAATACAATACTGGAAAGGATAGAAATGTAGTTTGTCTCTTTTATCCGATTATTAATCGAGTAATCGAAGTAATAATCGACAGATTAATCGATTATCAAATTAGTTGTTAGTTGCAGCCCTAGGTCATATATGCCAACGAGCAGGTGGATGGAAGTGGAGAGATATGTTGGTTTCCAATGAATCACTAGCAAATACAGTAGAACCTCGTTTTATGAACATTTTATTTCCACAAGAAACAATGTAAATATGAATAACGGGTGCAAGCCTCGACAAAAGTCCATATTTTAGTGAAGGTTTGCACACTTTGAACACGATATGAAGTGCTACAAAGTACCCTATTTCAAACAAACAAGAGTGATGGATCAACTATATATTTAATAACAAGCCTAAATAGTTAAGAGTCCCTTTGGTGCCCTCACACGGATCAGAAATCACAAACATATTTAACTTTAACAGCTATATTGCTACAATAATTGGCAAACGAGCAGCTGACGAGAGGAGAGAAAGGACAAGACAGAGAGAAGTACTATATTTTCCTTTGCTGCGATATACAGTAAGTTCGCTTTGGCATTTTTTCCCAGAAAAGTCCGGTCTCCGTCCATCCATCTATCTTCTTCCGCTTATCCAAGGTCGGTCAAAGTAGGGAAGCCCAGACTTCCCTCTCCCCAGCCACTTCGTCCAGCTCTTCCCGGGGGATCCCGAGGCGTTCTCAGGCCGGCCGGGAGACATAGTCTTCCCAATGTGTCCTGGGTCTTCCCCGTGGCCTCCTACCGGTTGGACGTGCCCTAAACACCTCCCTAGGGAGGCGTTCGGGTGGCATCCTGACCAGATGCCCGAACCACCTCATCTGACTCCTCTCCATGTGGAGGAGCAGCGGCTTTACTTTAAGCTCCCCCCGGATGGCAGAGCTTCTCACCCTATCTCTAAGGGAGAGCCCCGCCACCCGGCGGAGGAAACTCATTTCAGCCGCTTGTACCCGTGATCTTGTCCGGTCTCATCACAATTAAATAACAATAATAATAATAATGGATTAGATTTTATATCGCGCTTTTCTATTATTAGATACTCAAAGTGGGAACCCATCATTCATTCACACACAATTAAAAACTCGCTGTGGTCCGAAGCCTTCTTTGTCAATCTCTTCAATACAAGCAAGCACAAAAAGGGATATTTGGCTCAATCTGAAAGTTCGGAAATCAACTAGTTTACAAAAAGAGGGTTTGGAAATGGAGGTTCCACTCTAAAACAAAGCAAAAAACAAAAACAAGGGCTGCTTTGGCTATGTTGTCGACATACAACTTTGTGGAATAAACCACTAATGACTCATAGTTAGGGTTGGGTATCGTTTGAATTCGAACGATTCCGATTCCGATTCTTTGTTTCGATTCCGATTCCTGACAATTTTCGAGTCGGATTCTTCTTGTACCATGCCGGGATCAATGTGTTTGACAGGTAGTCCCTGGAAGGTGGTATGTATTTTGGGTTGAGAGTTTTCACCATATCCCTGCAAACATAAACAAACATGTAATGCTGCTGTTACTGTTTAGCCCAGTATCAATTAGCTTAGCTCTAACGCTATTGCTTAACTAACCTAAATGTTGGAGATTCCACCTCTGAAAAGGGATGCAGTCTTTTGACTATGTGTGCAGTGACCTTTCTGTGGCACTCTTCAGTCTGTGGCACCGACATCTTCCCCATTGCCGCTACGGTGAACGGAGTACGCTGAGCACATCGCGGAGCCTGGCTAGCAGGTTGTAAATTGTCTATGAAAAAATACGCGGGCTAATTTGTTAGCTGCCTCGACGTTGGCGCAAAACACATTATTTATTGCATATATATTGTTTTACTTACCGGATTCGGACTGCAATGCAGTCATCGAGGTGCCAGGCTGGGCGTCGAAGCCAGAGGAAGAGGCACAGGAGGACGGTCGGCGCAGCGCGTCGAAGACGGGACACGCATTTATTTGTACTCGGAGGTGCTTCATCATGTTCGACGTGCACCCTCCTAAGCACGAAACAGTCCTGTCGCACGTGTTACATTTCGCCGATATTAATTTTTTTTTAGTAAAATAAAGCCACGCTTCGACCGCCGACGCCCGCTATCCATGCTTGACTGACTCGCTCGGCTACATAGGTTCGGCTATGCTAACATTTCCGGCGGTGGGCGCTTCTTCGTTGGTGTTTAGCGGCTTCTTCTTCCGGTCGGCGGACTTATTCTTTTTTTCCGGTCGGCGGACTGGGTATCGAAACTAGGAATCGAAATTTAAACTTTTGAACGATTCCGGGAGAATCGGAAAGTTAGTCCCGGTTCCAATCGATACTCGATACTCGATACCCAACCCTACTCATAGTATACATTATTTCTTGTCGGTCCCCGGTAGAGCAACACGCAAGTCCACTGCACTGGTTTTCAGGAGGTTATGACTGGCAACAATTCAATTGCATTTTATTGACCAATCAGATTTAATGTCTGAATTCATCAGGTTTAAGAATGGAAGCAGATATTGTTTGACCCCTTGGTGAGCTACTTACAATCAGGTCGGGGACTACCCGTTAAGACACCCCTAGTCTAGACATTTTTACATACTAAACCGGTGGCGCCAAACAACTTGTATTCAAGCCAGTCACAGCTCGTCACACTTATGCAAGTACATACAGTATGCAGCCACGGCACAGCCATCAATTACAAAGAAAATACTTAAAAGATTGGCAGGCAAATAACGGGCAGGAGGCGATCAATGAAGCCGAGTCATGAGATTGTCGAGCAGCTAACACATAAAATATCCTTTTTTATTACAATCTACCAGATAGTCTTTTTAAGGGTGTCCATAACACAAATGCCATCCATTTCCAATGGTGGGATATTCCGAATCCTATTTCCAGTGGCATTTCCAAGCTTCTAATTAATTCTGCAAATCAATTTAACTACGATTTAACTTCCATTTCAGTGCAGTGATTATCACCGGACACGCCATTCACACAAATAACGATGTCATTCTTTTCATGTCCATGGTTCTTTTCCAACATGAGTGTTTGTACATACGTGTATGCAAATGGATGGTTACCGTTTTTTCACAACGATTGTTTCCACTCAAAGAATTACATTTCTCCGAGGTTAAGTGGGGGCAGACGGATCTTTACACTGATCGCACATCAATTTTGAGCAGATGGAAAGTTATTAGTAGGGGTTGAATGGGGAAGGAAAGGAGTGATTGTGAGACAGTAGGGCAATTGCCACACACTGGCCTCTCAACTACAATGGATCAATTTCCAACCAATGCACACTGATGGCAGAAGCAATGTTATGTGTCAGAAGCACTTGCATGAGTGTGTCATTTTGCGCTCAGGCGTCCCTCTGCTGTGTCGCTTTAAGACCGAGCGAATTACACAGTCTGACATAATCAGACTGCAGCTACAGTAAGAGGTTGCTTGGCCATCCTTGTCAGCCTTTTGAGTATTGGAGCGTTTGACCCTGGAAACTCAATCTGTACCACAATCTCTCATGTGTATGAACAAGATCAATGAAAACAAATATCTTGGTACTATTCATCTCTCATGTCAGCCTAATTCACTTACTTTTCAGTAACAACAAGCTATGTTTACTGTTAAAAATTTGGCGTAAAAATATGTGGTCTTAGAAAAACAATGCATCTCAAAGGGCATTCTTCAATTGTTGATATAATAAAAAATGGCAGTTCTGACCACAGAACTTTCCTCCAGAAGGTCTTATCGTTGTCCATGTGATGTCAGATGAAACAAAAATTGAGCGGTTTGGCCACAATACCCAGCAATATGTTTGGAGGAGAATAGGCGAGGCCTTTAATCCCAGGAACACCATGCCCGCCATCAAGCATGGTGGTGGTAGTATTATGTTCTGGGCCTGTTTTGCTGACAATGGAACTGGTGCTTTAAATGGGACAATGAAAAAGGAGGATTACCTCCAAATTCTTCAGGACAACCTAAAATCATCAGCCCGGAGGTTGGTTCTTGGGTGCAGTTGGGTGTTCCAACAGGACAATGACCCCAAACACACGTCAAAAGTGGTAAAGGAATGGCTAAATCAAGCTAGAATTAAGGTTTTACAATGGCCTTCCCAAAGTCCTGACATTGGACAATGCTGAAGAAACAAGTCCATATCAGAAAACCAGCAAATTTAGCTGAACTGCACCAATTTTGTCAAGAGGAGTGGTCAACAATTCAACCAGAAGCTTGTAAATGACTACCAAAAGTGCCTTATTGCAGTGAAACCTGCCAAGGGACATGTAAGCAAATATTAACATTGCTGTATGTATACTTTTGACCCAGCATATTTGCTACATTTTCAGTAGACCCATAATAAATTCATAAAAGAACAAAACTTCATGAATGTTTTTTGTGACCAACAAGTATGTGCTCCAATCACTCTATCACAAAAAAATAAGAGTTGTAGAAAGTATTGGAAACTCAAGACAGCCATGACATGATGTTCTTTACAAGTGTATCTTGGCATTCTCTCGATGAGCTTCAAGCACACCTGTGAAGTGAAAACCATTTCAGGTGACTACCTCTTGGAGCTCATGGAGAGAATGCCAAGAGTGTGCAAAGACATAGAACAAAACACAGTGTAAGAAAAACAAAAAAACAACCTTGACAAATGACAGGTGTCAAAGATGCAGCAGTGTTTCTAGATCTTAAAAAAACTATGATATTGTTGATTTCCTTTTGTTGAGAGTGATGATGGAAATGAAGCATCTAAGTCAGTGGTTCTTAACCTGGGTTCGATCGAACCCTAGGAGTTCGGTGAGTCGGCCTCAGGGGTTCGGCAGGTCAAGACATGCCCGACTCATCATGTAAATAAAAACTTCTCCCTGTCGGCGTATTATGGATACCCCCAAACAATGTTCCCTCTAATCTTCCATATGTGTGAGCAAATGCAAAAACTCCTTGAGCATTCGGTGATTTGAGCGACGTCAGACGTGCACATGCACTGTGGTCACACCTGCAGCACACCTGTCCCAAACCTGACTAAATAACAAGTTCAATGTTTTATTATTGTAATAAAATGACAGCAGTAATTTCCATGAGATTATTTTTTAATATAAGTGTTTTGGGCCCACTTACAATGACTATAACATATTGTTTTTCATGAGCTGTGTACTAGTATTATATGTCTGGGTGGGGAGTCCTACTTTGGAAATAATGTGTACCCCTTTCAGATATCGCATTTAGTTCCCACTAAAACATTCACATGTTGCACAATGAGATGTAAACATTGGATTATATGTACATTCCTGTAACTTTCTGTTTGTAAAACATATCTTTATTAGTATTTATTTAGTATAATAACATCGTTTTATGATTACGGTTCGGGTTCGGTGAATGCGCATATGAAACTGGTGGGGTTCGGTACCTCCAACAAGGTTAAAGGCCTACTGAAAGCCACTACTACCGACCACGCAGTCTGATAGTTTATATATCAATGATGTAATCTTAACATTGCAACACATGCCAATACGGCCGGGTTAGATTAGTAAAGTGCAATTTTAAATTTCCCGCGAAATATTCTGCTGAAAACGTCTCGGTATGATGACGTTTGCACGTGACGTCACGGATTGTGCGGACATATTGGGACAGCATTGTGGCCAGCTATTAAGTCGTCTGTTTTCATCGCAATATTCCACAGTATTCTGGACATCTGTGTTGGTGAATCTTTTGCAATTTGTTTAATGAACAATGAAGACAGCAAAGAAGAAACTGTAGGTGGGATCGGTGCATTAGCGGCTGGCTGCAGCAACACAACCAGGAGGACTTTGAGTTGGATAGCAGACGCGCTACCGTGAGTACGCAGCTTTGGCTTCCAAACATTTGATCGCTTGCCCGTACGTGCGTGCCGCTATGTGCATATCACGTACGTAACTTTGGGGAATATATGTGCTGTATGAACTTTACGGAGGTGAACGGTACTTTGGGCTGTGGGATTGAGTGTGTTGTGCGGGTGTTTGAGTTGTATTGGCGGGTTATATGGACGGGAGGGGGGAGGTGTTTGTTATGCGGATTAATTTGTGGCATATTAAATATAAGCCTGGTTGTGTTGTGGCTAATAGAGTATATATATGTCTTGTGTTTATTTACTGTTTTAGTCATTCCCAGCTGAATATCAGGTCCCACCCGCCTCTCACAGCATCTTCCCTATCTGAATCGCTTCCACTGCCCTCTAATCCTTCACTCTCACTTTCCTCATCCACAAATCTTTCATCTTCGCTCAAATTAATGGGGTAATCGTCGCTTTCTCGGTCCGAATCACTCTCGCTGCTGCTGGCCATGATTGTAAACAATGTGTAGATGTGAGGAGCTCCACAACCTGTGACGTCACGCTACTTCCGGTACAGGCAAGGCTTTTTTATCAGCGAGCAAAAGTTGCGAACTTTATCGTCGATGTTCTCTACTAAATCCTTTCAGCAAAAATATGGCAATATCGCGAAATGATCAAGTATGACACATAGAATGGACCTGCTATCCCCGTTTAAATAAGAACATTTCATTTCAGTAGGCCTTTAAGAACCACTGATCTAAATGAAGTATCTAAAATTTAAAGCGACTGCTTCTATCAATTTGCACGTATTTTATTTGCACATGCAACTTGCGCGTTTTATTTTATTTTGCAACACAGCAACCCAACTTCTTTTTTTCTCTTTTTTGACATTTAGAAAAGTTCAAATGCTGCCTGCACAGTCAACACAAGTGTACGACATAACAGATTGTTAGTTTTAAAGGATGATTATTGTTCTGTAATTGATGATATTTCACGTTGAAGGCTCCCATGTATAACACACACACTCATACACCACGTATAAGCCAAAGAGGGTTTAGACCAGGACCCCTGAATTCCCCCGTCCCTACAGAACACCTTCAGGGTTGAGCTAAAACTGAATTACAGAAGTCATCATTTCAATATACCAACGCCGTGCTAACAGACTTGAATCTATATTTCCCCTGCTGTTTGAATGTTTCATGTAGCTCAGATGAACGTGATTAAAGCTGGATAGAGCGACCTGTTCTTGCATGCACTCATGTCGGCCGTATTTAATGCATGAGTCTGGCGTGGAGGACTCAAAGTGGGACAGACGGCTGGCTCTAATTTGCATGTTTAACCAGTCTTCTCACCACTTTCGACAAGTTCTCTTATCTCTCCCCTCCTCCGAGTTTGTTTCCCGTAGCTCTTTGTTCTCCGTTTCGGTCCGCCCCCGCCCCACCAATCGAGACCTTTACTTTATAATCGCCTTCTTTCTGACTTTTTTTCTTTTTTTTTACATTTTAAAAAGGGCCCTCCAGCACAACTTTACTTTCATCCGGCACACATTTCTTTCTCTTTTGCTTCTCACTCTCCATCCTTCTCATCCATCTTTTCCTTCAGACATCTCTCCGCACCGCCATTTGAATTGGTCCGCAGTTTTTACAACTCATATTTTATGCATTCAGCTCTCGTGCAAAGTGACTAACAAACAGCACAGCCACAAACATTCCCTGACATGTTGTCATTTCCTCCAACACAAAATGGCCATTTTTTTCCCCTTTCTTTCCTCAACTGGTTCTTTTTTCTTTTTTTTTTTAACAATACACAACAATACCATAATAAAGCAATTCCAATTCCAAAACCAAACCCAGCAACATTGAGAATAGCAATAAACAGAGCAATTGAGAGGACACACAGACATGACACAAAACAATCCAAAAGCAGTCAAACAAAAATGAATAATATCAACAATATTATCAATAATATTAATAACAATTCCAACATAGCAGTGATTAAATATCCGTCATTGACATTATCATCACAGACATTTATAAAAAATAAAAACATTTAAAAAAAAAGCATAAGCTTGACAACACATTGTGTCCAATATTTTCCACACAGATAAAACAAGTCATATTTTTGGTTCATTTAATAGTTAAAACAAATGTAAATAATGGATCCCATATTCCAATATATGACTCATTATTATCTTAACAAAATGCAGTTTTTTCTACTGATATCATCTCCATAACTTGAGTCAGTATGAGTTGGACTATCAACAACGATCCATTTTTTTAATATTACCCTTTTTGTTATGATGCATATTGAAATAAATGCATTTTTACTCTTTGATGACACTAAATTGATTCAGATCACCAAGAATACAATGCTCTGTTTTAGCAATTGAGACTTTAAGTCAGGGGTCCCCAAAATCAGTCCCGCGGAAAGTCCCAAGTATAAAAAAATAATAAATAATAATAATAATAATATATATATAGATATATATTTTATTTTATTTTTTTTCTTATCTACTTTGTACCGCTTGCTACTCACGGTGTCTCTTAGCCGCTCAGGCAAATCATATTGTCTAAAAATGCATTTTCTCATCGATAACGTGACATCATCGCGCGCGCGGAAAGTGCGCTATACATATCTAATATATATATATATCTAATATATATATATATCTAATATATATATATATATATATATATATATATATATATATATATATATATATATATATATATATATATATATATAATATATATATATATATATATATCTAATATATATATCTAATATATATATATATATATATATATATATATATATATATATATATATATATATATATATATATATATATATATATATAAATATATATATATATATAATATACTGTATATATATCTAATATATATATATATATATATATATATATATATATATATATATATATATATATATATATATATATCCAATATATATACACAGTATATATATATATATATATATATATATATATATATATATATATATATATATATATATATATATATATATATATATATATATATATATATATATATATATATATATTATATACAGCCCGGCCCCCGGCCAAATTGTTTTAACCCAATGCGGCCCCCGAGTCAAAAAGTTTGGGGACCCCTGCTTTAAGTTGTTGCTATCCTTCTTTGTGGGGACATTGTTGATTGTCATGTCACGTTCGGATGAACTTTGTGGACGCCGTCTTTGCTCCACAGTCAGTCTTTGCTGTCGTCCAGCATTCTGTTTTTGTTTACTTTGTAGCCAGTTAGGTTTTAGTTTCGTTCCGAATAGCCTTCCCTAAGCTTCAATGCCTTTTCTTAGGGGCACTCACCTTTTGTTTATTTTTGGTTTAAGCATTAGAGACAACGACAAACCCTCGTCGTCTCACAAGACGTGTTTCTACAAAGCATTTAGCTACCGGCTGCCACCTACCGATATGGAAAAGTATCACATGGCTACCCTGCCGAGCTCTAGACGGCACCGACACTCAACAACGGCAAATTTTTTGCAGACTGTAATTACTGGTTTGCAAAAAATATTTTTATCCCTAATAGGTGAAATTACATAATCTCCCACGTCACACCAGACTGTATTTTACAGCTCACTTGTGCCGCGGCACAGTGGTTGAAAAATACTGACGTATGGAACCAAGATGTTTTACATGACAAGCGTCCTAAAATGGACCTCCAGTTGGGAGTTCCTATGCCACATGTTGCTTGGCTGGCTCGCCAAATAAACACATCACATGGCCACCCCCCAAAAGAGCACATTTGATTTTTCACCCCCGGGAGACGGTGAATTATTTAAAGTGAAGGCGGTGGAAAGAATGGCTAACAGACGTGGGGGGGTGATGCTGGGGAAGAGACGGATGGGGAAGGGTGGAAGCAGCCAGAAGGACCAGATGGGCAGAGCAGGCATGGAGCCAAAGCCAAAGATAATCTGGTATATAGAGAAAGGGTGAACATGTGATGTTGGGAAGTGAGAGAACTCGTGATTTTGCACTGGAGATGGCTGCTATTAATTAACTGCCTAAACAGGCTGCAAATGTTGCGGGACTGTTTTAGTTCAAATACAGTGGAACCTTGATTTACTCTTGAACGGGGTTGGCAAATTGAAGAAAATGTCTCCAAAATAGGCATTTATAAACATGAGTAATGGGTTCCAGCCTTGACAAGAGTCCATATTTTAGTAAGTACCGTATTTTTCCGACTACAAATCTTTTCATTTTCTCAAAAATGGACAGTGCGCCTTACAACCCGGTGCGTCTAATGTACGGCATAATTCTGGTTGTGCTTACTGACCTCGAATACATGTTATTTGGTACATGGTGTAATGATAAGTGTGACCAGTAGATGGCAGTCATACATAAGAGATATGTGTGGACTGCAATATGATGTCAGTAAACAACACCAAAACTTCAACTGTTGCATTGAGAATATAGAACATTACACACGGCGCTCAAAAATCTGTCAAAATGTTTTTAGTACGACTTCGGTAAGCTATGAAGCCGCACCGTTTGATGGATTGTCGGCACATTAAAGATACGAGTATTATTATGGTGTGTGTATAAGGACCGCAAAATGGCACCTATTAGCAGACATATTACCTGGCGTTTTATTTCGCAATATTATGCAAAACCAACTTTTCTTACCTTCTGGTACCTGCTGATCTGTATTTGGGATCTGCATAGGTCCAGAAAATGTGCGTGAGTCCGCAATTGTAGCCCGTGCCGACGCCCTAGTCATAAGATTCTTCTTTTTCTCTATCTTCTTGTTATGGGACATTCATCCTCCGCTGTTGCCATTTCTAATATAAAGTAGTGTCAAGTTCTTACTTATATCTGTCAGTAAACTGGCTAAAAACTGTAGTGAGTTTGCATAATTCACCCACGGAACTTTAGTGATTAGAGGGTTCTGGTCGGACGGTTTTTCACGGGACACATTTCCGGCGTTGATAATTATTGAGTCACGGATGAGGAGATGCTGCTCTGTTATTGATTGAAGTAAAGTGTGAATGTCATTAAAACAGTTAGCTCCATCTTTTGACACTTCTTCCACTCCCGTCTTTGCACGCTACACCGCTACAACAAAGAAGACGCTGTCATAGGTGAGCCACGTAAATAAGACCGCCCACAAAACGGCGCATCCTGAAGTGACTGTCAGAAAGCGACTTGAAAATGATCTGTAAAACATCATCTATGCAACACTTTGACCAAAAAAACACCATTACATGTTATGTAGAGTAGACCACAAGGAAGTGTTTTACATTTAGAAAAAAATCATGATATGACCCCTTTAATGCGCCTTTTGTATGAAAAAAGACCTAAATAGACCCGCTCATTGGCAGTGCGCCTTTTAATCCGGTGCGCCCTATGGTCCGAAAAATACGGTATGTGCACTTTAAACAGTATACAGTACTGTATATCAAACAAACATAACAAGGGGGTGATGGACCAACTTTTTCTTTAATAACAAAGCCAAAACAACAACTAGCATACTTGTCCTCCTCTTCAGCCGCCCTGCTGACACACACACCGTCACTAGCGCAGTAGTGCACTCAGTTTGAAATAAAACCAATTCCTCAAATTTAACAACTAGTTTGCTACAATGGCATACTTGCCAACCTTGAGACCTCCGATACCGGGAGGTGGGGGGTGGAGGGCGTGGTCGGGGGTGGGGCGGGGACGTGGTTGTGGGCGTGGTTAAGAGGGGAATATATTTAAGCTAGAATTCACCAACTCAAGTATTTCACACATATATATATATATATATATATATATATATATATATATATATATATATATATATATATATATATATATATATATATGAAATACTTGACTTTCAGTGAATTCTAGCTATATATATATTTATTTTATTATGCATATAAATAAAAGAAATACTTGAATTTCAGTGTTCTGGAGGCAATCCAGTAGATGGCAGTATTGTCCTGTTTAAGAGTGTCACAACATTGCTGTTTACGGCAGACGAACTGCTTTACGGTAGACTAAACGTGACTGCTGTTGTTGTGTGTTGTTACCACGCTGGAAGGACGTTAATGAAACTGCCTAACAATAAACCCACATAAGAAACCAAGAACTCGCCCTCGATCATTCTACAGTTATGACTCATTGGGCAGGCAAGCTCTTTATATAGTGGGAAAGCGGACGTGAGAACAAGCTGTCCCCACTCAGGTCCGCATTGAGCTGGAGGGGGCGGGAGTTTGTCGGGAGAAAATTTCTGCCGGGAGGTTATCGGGAGAGGCGCTGAATACCGGGAGTCTCCCGGTACAAACGGGAGGGTTGGCAAGTATGTACAATGGTTAGGATTAAAAAATGAATCTACCTAACCTTGTTGGTAAATCTTCTGGAAGAGAGGGGGAGGGATTGTCGACAACGCTGTGGATACATCCTAAATGTTTTAAGGCACACATTGCTCGTCCATTGATTTCTTTGGACTCCTATTGAGGTAGCAAAAACTATAAAAATGCTGTAAAAGGCAAAACGAAACACTAAACACTAAGCGACGACACACAGGAAATATAATAAACAAATAATACAAGATAACAGGAAAATGTCCAAATTGTCATGTGTGATTGAATAATTACAGGGTTAGATTATTTCTGATTAATGACAATTAAATATATTTTATTTTTAATCAACAACAGTCATGTTTCAATGTACTGGAGCAAATATACTTTAGTCTTTCTGTGTTGCGTGTAAATTTATCACGTCAGATCAGATTTAAAATGGATTAATCACCCTTAAAAGCATTCATTTTGACAGCCCTATTAATAACCTAAATAATCAATAACCAGTAGATACCTTGTCTTCTATGTACTGTCAACAAGAGTTTCATACTTTGTGTTAAATTAACGCTTCCTGTTCAGTGCAAACCATCCACACTTCCATTATAGACTCACATATGGAAACATGTGGAATGCTCTCCCTGACCACCCGAGGGCACCACAGACTGTGAATGCTTTTAAAAAAGGCTTAAAAACCCTTCTTTTAAAAAAAAAAAAAAGCCCTTTTTTTTAATATATGCATACTAGTTTTAGCTATTTGGCTGTTCTAGTTTTTAATTTTTTTTAATTATCTTTTTATTTTTATTTTTTTAATACACTGTAGCACTTTGAGGTTGTTTACTCAATGTACTTTTTTTTTTTTTTTACAAATACAATCTATTATTACTATTATATTCACATGTCAAATGTCAATATGCATTGTCCCTATTTAAATAAACTCAATCTAAATCTACTTTGTTTTGGAATACTCAAGTGTTTGAAGCAGCCGAGGCAAAATGGATATCATTACTTGGCAGGAGCAACGTGGCGGACAATCAATTTGGCCAATCTACGACGCTGCCTAGACGGGCTGCCTTTGAAATTTGAAGTAAACTAAGTCAATGCTTTAAAACTTCTGCAAACATGAAATGTTGCTGGCTGGATTTTCACATCTTCCCCCTGAGCGTTGTTTGTTCAGTGTTTTCAACGGGAATCAGTAGACTGCAGTTTTACAGTTGGCGTGTGCGTTTAAAATGTGAAGAAGGTTGCCTCTGTGCCTCCGGCTCCGCTTCCACAAGGAGAGCTTTTTTTTCCCCCTTTTTGTTTAAAGAAGGCAGTTAGTACATTTATACTACTTCTAACTTTAGTTTGTACTCCTGCTTTTTCCACATTCCCTCTAACTCTTAAACCTGGAGAGCATATTTTGGTGTCTTAATAACACTACATACATGTCATGCAATCTATTACTTAGATTATGTGAGGGCATAATTCTCTCACATAATTATAAAATGTATAATACAAAACCCAAAACCAGTGAAGTTGGCACATTGTGTAAATGGGAAATAAAAACAATTATTTGCGAATTATTTTCAACTTATATTCAATTGAATAGACTGCAAAGACAAGATATTTAATGTTCAAACTGAAAAACCTTCTTTTTTTTTGCAAATAATCATTAACTTAGAATTTAATGGCGTCAACACATTGCAAACAAGTTGTCACAGGGGCATTTTCACCACTGTGTTACATGGCCTTTCCTTTTAACAACACTCAGTAAACGTTTGAGAACTGAGGAGAGCAATTTTTGAAGCTTTTCAGGTGGATTTCTTTCCCATTCTTACTTGATGTACAGCTTAAGTTGTTCAACAGTCCGGGGTCTCCGTTGTGGTATTTTAGGCTTCATAATGCACCACACATTTTCAATGGGAGACAGGTCTGGACTACAGGCAGGCCAGTCTAGTACCTGCACTCTTTTACTATGAAGCCACGTTGTTGTAACACGTGGCTTGTCATTGTCTTGCTGAAATAAGCAGGGGCGTCCATGATAATGTTGCTTGGATGGCAACATATGTTGCTCCAAAACCTGTATGTACTTTTCAGCATTAATGGTGCCTTCACAGATGTGTAAGTTACCCATGCCTTGGGAACTAATACACCCCCATACCATCACAGATGCTGGATTTTGAACTTTGCACCTATAACAGTCCGGATGGTTCTTTTCCTCTTTGTTCCGGAGGACACGACAACCACCGTTTCCAAAAACAAATGTGAAATGTGGACTCGTCAGAACACAGAACACTTTTCCACTTTGCATCAGTCCATCTTAGATGAGCTCGGGCCCAGCGAAGCCGGTGGCATTTCTGGGTGTTGTTGATAAATGGCTTTCGCTTTGCATGGGATAGTTTTAACTTGCACTTACAGATGTAGCGACAAACTGTAGTTACTGACAGTGGTTTTCTGAAGTGTTCCTGAGCCCATGTGGTGATATCCTTTACACACTGATGTCGCTTTTGGATGCAGTACCGCCTTGGGGATCGAAGGTCACGGGCAATCAATGTTGGTTTTCAGCCTTGCTGCCGACGTGCAGTGATTTCTCCAGAATCTCTGAACATTATGGTGATATTACAAACCGTAGATGGTGAAATCCCTAAATTCCTTGCAATAGCTGGTTGAGAAATGTTGTTCTTAAAAGGTTCGACAAATTTCTCACACATTTGTTGACAAAGTGGTGACCCTCGTCCCATCCTTGTTGGTGAATGACTGAGCATTTCATGGAAGCTGCTTTTATACCCAATCATGGCACCCACCTGTTCCCAATTAGCCTGTTCACCTGTGGGATGTTCCAAATAAGTGTTTGATGAGCATTCCTCGACTTTCTCTGTCTTTTTTGCCACTTGTGCCAGCTTTTTTTTTTAAAAACATGTTGCAGACATCAAATTCAAAATGAACTAATATTTGCAAAAAAGTTGACCAGTTTTAACATTAAATATCTTGTCTTTGCAGTCTATTCAATTGAATATAAGTTGAAAAGGATTAGCAAATCATTGTATATTGTTTTTATTTACCATTTACACAACGTGCTAACTTCACTGGTTTTGGGTTTTGTATATGGAACAATATTTTTTTCTTGTAAAATTTTGTGGTTGCCAGTGCGCTTTATAGTCCGGAAAAGATGAGTTCTTGTCTTACATATGGCTTGTGAATGATAGGCAACATTTTTACAACAAGAATGTGCAACAATTCTTCTCAACAAAAGGGGAGAAATGTAACCTTAGAGGAAAATCTAATTTAAAACATGTGTATGCTGGTACAACACTTAAAACCTTTAGTATATCAGTATGTGGAATCAAATTATGGAACGGATTAAGCAAAGAAATCCAACAAAGCAGCAATATGATTCAATTTGAGAGACTGTTCAAACTACAAGTGTTCACAAAGTACACAGAACAAGAATTATGATGAACATCTGAACCCATGTCAACATCTCCGTTCGGTGCCACGCCCACAAAATGCCCAAGCCACCATTTCCACATCAACACCATATGAAACAAATAGTCAACAACAGAAGGAGATAACGTCCGCAGGAACCTACCACATAGCGAAGGACATACACTATTTGATTTCCTATTATGCAGCTCATTTTTATTTGACAGTTATTGAAATATCTTGTGTGACATCATGCACAAAAGTGCACTTTATTTGTTTTAAACTATTGTAGTGGCGTTCTGTACAAAAAGTGCACTTTTTTTGTTGTTGTTTTGATATGTCATCTTAGTGATATCATGCACAAAAGTGCACTAATAGCTTGTTTTAAAATGTCTCCGACAATCTTGCCCTTTCTGTTTTGAAATGACATGAATGTTTGTCTTAATAACTGTTTAATAAATACACTTTTGGTCAATTGACTTACACTGTAAAAAAAAATTCTGTAAAAAAACGGTCATCTACTGGCAGCTACGGCTGCCAAACGAAAACCATAAAATTAAAGTAAAACATTGTAAACCAAATGATCAAAATCATTATATTTACAGAAATTTTCATGAAACGTTTTGCGGAAAAATATCGTAATTTTACAGATTATTACTAAATTATTTAGATCAACCACCTTTAATTAAGTGATGATGCAAACAGTTCTGCAGAAAAATAAATTTATTCTACAGAGTTTTTCCAAATTATTACGATCAAACACCTTTAATGAAGTGACAATGCTGGCAGTTCCACAGAAAAATACCATTATTTTACAGATTTTTTCTGAATTGTTAAGATCAACCACCTTTAATAAAGTGACGATGCAAACAGTTCTGCAGAAAAATACCTTTATTCTACAGATTGTTAATATGGACAGAGACTTTTATATAACAAGCTCAGTGTTTCCCATAAACTGCCAAGTTACCTGTGGCGGTGGGGGCGTGGCTATGGGCGTGGTCATCATGACATCATCGAGTAATTTGCATAATTTACTACAATGATATGATTTCCTCTAAAAAGGCTCAAAAAATGTATACTTACTAATTAATAATAACAGTTTTGTTTTAAACGTCCATCCATCCATCCATCCATCCATTTTACAATATAATTACAACCCTTTATGTACATATTTATATACAGATTTGAACAATAACTTATTCACTGAAATATATTTATTAATTGTGGTTCTTACAAAAAATATATCTTATAAAACATAAAAGCTAAAATGTCTCTTAAAGCTCTGCCCCTTTAATTAGTGCATACTAAATAATTAAACGTTAGCCTACTACTACAACCATATTATTTACCAGCAACATAAAGTGAAACAGAGGCAGAGGTGTCCTGCCACAGTCAGTAACAAATAAACAGAAAACAGTAGTGGTGAAATACAAATAAGGCAACAAGAGAAGTATCCCACACTTCTCTTTTGTAAAGTAAATCTGAACAGCCTATATGGGCATCTACATCAACTATATGATTTGTCTGAGAAGCTGGGCAGGACAAAAAAAAATTAAAAAAATTAAAAAAAACAAAAAATTTTTAATTTATTTTTTTAGTTTTTTTTATTTGTGGCAGACGTAATTATTTCGTGGCGGGCCGCCACAAATAAATGAATTTGAGGGAAACACTGAAGCTACATATTTAATGAAAGATAATTACTGTAATTTTACATGAATTTGAAAGTAATTTAAGAAAACAGAAAATGCTATGTATAATTAATTTGGTATTTTTCTGTAAAAAAAAAAAAGAAATATACATAGTTTGTCATTACTGGCATATTACTTAAAATAACAGGGGGATTGTTTATTTACAGATAATGTCTTCAATTCTACAGTTTTATAAACTATTTAAAAAAAATTGAAAAATTACAGTAGAAATTTAGAGTAAATTAACCATAAAAATAGGATTTTTTTTACGGTGTAGTTGTGATTTCCCTCTCTGCATGAAAGTTTAAAATGAGCATATATTAATGCAGCATGAACAAGAACGTTTCAATGTAGACACACAGAATCATCATACTGCTGTGATTATATGCATCAAGTGTTCATTCAAGGCTAAGGCAAAATAAGGAGATATATATCGTGTATCTAAAGTGACTTTAGTGTAATTTATAATTTCCCCAGGAGACTTGAATCCAACGCCTCCTTGAGTGCTTTTCTTTTTTTTTCCTTTAAGATTTTAAAGCTCGATTTTGCAAAGATAAATCTTTTGAAGTTGGAACAGTTTAAATCAGATGAAAAATGTGGGAGTTGTGGAACTTTGAAGAATTTCCCCAAAATTTGGGAAAAGCGGGAATTTTTTTAAAAACATGGTTACAAACTTGAATGGTCTGAATGAGTTGAAATGGTTGGTGTTGGAATTTTTCAAATCGGTCAAGATATGTTGAAGCAGTAACATGTTGAATTGAGAAATAGTACTACGGAATTCCTAGAATTTCGGGAAAACCGGGAATTTTTCGAGTTAAGAGGAATGTTTTGACGGTGGAACGGTTGAAAACTGTCGAAGGAGTAGTTGCCAGAGAAAAGGGTGGAAATAGGGCCTTGGAAAATCCTGGAATTTTTTTTAACTTGGAAAAAGGGTATTTGGAATTTCTAGAATGGTGGAATGTGTTGAAGGTGCAATGGCTTCAATTGGTTGAAAAATGTGGAAATGGTGGAAGTTTGAAAAATGGCTAACTAATTTTGAATAGGAAAAAATGTCCCGGAAAACCTTGTATTCTGGGAAATCTGGGAATTTTTCAAGGGAAAGGTTTGCGTGGAAGGTAGAGCGTGACAAAATCTGGAGAAGAAGAAGAATAACTAAATGAGTGAATGCTCCAATGCTGAAGTTGAACTGAAATCCGGGAATTTGTTTAGAATTGTTGAAGTAGAGCACTCAATTCCCAAACAGGCTGAATATTTTGGAGTTGGAACAGTTTGAATCATGAAAAATGTGGGAGTTGTGGAACTTTGAAGAATTTCCCCCAGAATTTGCACATTTCAGGAAAAGCGCAATTTTTTTTTGAAAATGGTGAAAAACTTGAATGGTCTGAATGAGTTGAAATGGTCGGTGTTGGGATTTTTTAAATCTAAAAATATCGAGATATTAATAAAAGGCCATATCGCCCAGCCCTAATTGCGATATACATTCATCGAAATTGATACAGAGTTGTGTTTAGCAAAAGACGGACAAAAGTTTGAAGGTAAAAGTTTGGAAAGACGTTTGACCCGGAACGCGACGAGGGCAAGGGGGGCTGATGAGGACATGACAGGGGAAGATGAGTGGAACAGAGGGTACGACTTCAGAAACATATGATTGGCCACTGGTGCCAAATCGTAATCACACACGCACACACACACACATGCCGGGACACAAATAAATCCCGAGCAGATTTGAGCCAGTTAACCTGCCTCTCCACCCCGCCACATGGTCGCCACAATAACAGCTTGATGAATAGGCGCGTTGCAAAAGTCGGGGAAAAGAAAGTAGCTGGAAATCAAACACGCGTGCGTCTTTGTCGAAGTGATGAAGCGCCGCTCGCAGACAGTCGGGATGGAAAGGAAGTGCGGCAAAGAAAAGTGCAGGCGGGGTAAATGGGTCAGGAGAAGCGAAGGAACAGCAGGGGTGGGATTGTTGAGCAGCAAACAACAGAGAGACGATGGTAATAAGACAATGTGCTGAAGGCACTCACACAGTAATTACATAGCAAAGAGCAGGCCGCCTTAATTAGAAAAAGGAATAAACTTGCCAGTCTGACAGAAACACGTGCACATATTGCGAGGTGAATTATTACATAATGTATTTTTGCCTCGGACAGCAGCGGCTGGTGGCGTTTCATCTTTTTC
This sequence comes from Entelurus aequoreus, assembly GCF_033978785.1. Classification (NCBI taxonomy): domain Eukaryota; kingdom Metazoa; phylum Chordata; class Actinopteri; order Syngnathiformes; family Syngnathidae; genus Entelurus; species Entelurus aequoreus. The sequence goes on along the minus strand of NC_084750.1, from coordinate 21,035,027 downwards.
CATAATGAGACCGGAGAGCGCGAGTGCAGCCATCGGTGTAAAGCCGCACATATCCCATAACCGACCTGACAAGCTAGTAAAGCGCAAGGACTCGTTTTGATTCTCCATTCTTTTTTTTCCTTTTTTCCCCCTTCTGGTACGTCTCCATTTCCCAGCAAGTCGCTGAGCGGGCGGATATGCAAATGCGGAGCGATGTCCTGCCGCACGCTTATTGCCACGTGTCAAGTGTTGCCGCCATCTTTCCCTAATGGCGGCGAGATACGGACGCCGTTTCTTCATTGCTGTTTTTTTTTTTTTTAATTCAATTTCACGTGGAAGGGAAATGACCCAAAGCCTTTTAACACCACATACATTTTCTACAATTAGATGTTTATTCAAGCAGGAAGTCAAAACCCGGGGATTTGAGTGTAATTTATTATTTCCCCAGGAGACTTGAATCCATAAGTGCTTTTTTTTTTTTTTTTTTTCTTTAAGACTTTTAAAGCTTGATTTTGCAAAGATAAATCTCATCATTCACTGATATTAATGGGGTTTTAAATGCATTTGTTGTCTGTGAACTTTGAGATGGATTATTTAGAATTAGGTGTAAATGCCTTCTATAGTGGCCATTAAGGAGGGTGTAAGGATTACTGTTATTAATAATAAATTGCAACTAGATGAGTGTGAATGCTCCAATGCTGAAGTTCAACTGAAATCCTGGATTTTTTTTTTAGAATTGTTGAAGTAGAGCACACAACTCCTAAACAGGCTGAATATTTTGAAGTCGGAACAGTTTGAATCAGATGAAAAATGTGGGAGTTGTGGAACTTTGAAGAATGTCCCCAAAATTTGGGAATTTTGGGAAAAGCTGGAATTATTATTATTATAATTTTTTTTTTTAATTGTAAAAAACTTGAATGGTCTGAATGAGTTGAAATGGTTGGTGTTGGAATTTTTCAAATCGGTCAAGAAATGTCGAAGTTCCCCAGGGTTCGGTTCTTGGCCCTGCACTATTTAATATTTACATGCTGCCGCTAGGTGACATCATACGCAAATACGGTGTTAGCTTTCACTGTTATGCTGATGACACTCAACTCTACATGCCCCTAAAGCTGACCAACACGCCGGATTGTAGTCAGCTGGAGGCGTGTCTTAATGAAATTAAACAATGGATGTCCGCTAACTTTTTGCAACTCAACGCTAAGAAAACGGAAATGCTGATTATCGGTCCTGCTGGACACCGACATCTATTTAATAATACCACCTTAACATTTGACAACCAAACAATTAAACAAGGCGACTCGGTAAAGAATCTGGGTATTATCTTCGACCCAACTCTCTCGTTTGAGTCACACATTAAGAGTGTTACTAAAACGGCCTTCTTTCATCTCCGTAATATCGCTAAAATTCGTTCCATTTTGTCCACAAGGGATGCTGAGATCATTATCCATGCGTTCGTTACATCTCGTCTCGATTACTGTAACGTATTATTTTCGGGTCTCCCTATGTCTAGCATTAAAAGATTACAGTTGGTACAAAATGCGGCTGCTAGACTTTTGACAAAAACAAGAAAGTTTGATCATATTACACCTATACTGGCTCACCTGCACTGGCTTCCTGTGCACATAAGATGTGACTTTAAAGTTTTACTACTTACGTATAAAATACTACATGGTCAAGCTCCTGCCTATCTTGCCGATTGTATTGTACCATATGTCCCGGCAAGAAATCTGCGTTCAAAGAACTCCGGCTTATTAGTGATTCCCAGAGCCCAAAAAAAGTCTGCGGGCTATAGAGCGTTTTCTATTCGGGCTCCAATACTATGGAATGCCCTCCCGGTAAAAGTTAGAGATGCTACCTCAGTAGAAGCATTTAAGTCTCATCTTAAAACTCATTTGTATACTCTAGCATTTAAATATACCCCCTTTTAGACCAGTTGATCTGCCGTTTCTTTTCTTTTCTTTTCTTTTCTACTCTGCTCCCAACCCGGGGTGGACCGCTAGCCTGTCCATCGGATGGGGACATCTCTACGCTGTTGACCCGTCTCCGCTCGGGATGGTTCCTGCTGGCCCCACTATGGACTGGATTTTCGCTGATGTGTTGGACTTTCACAATATTATGTCAGACCCACTCGACACCCATTGCTTTCGGTCTCCCCTAGAGGGCGGGGGTTACCCACATATGCGGTCCTCTCCAAGGTTTCTCATAGTCATTCACATTGGCGTCCCACTGGGGTGAGTTTTCCTTGCCCGTATGTGGGCTCTGTACCGAGGATGTCGTTGTGGCTTGTACAGCCCTTTGAGACACTTGTGATTTAGGGCTATATAAATAAACATTGATTGATTGATTGATTGATTGATTGATTGAAGCAGTAACATGTTCAATTGAGAAACAGTATTACGGAATTCATGGAATTTCTGGAAAACCGGGAATTTTTCGAGTTAAAAAAAAACATTGTTTTTTGTCCTGATTAAGAGGAATGTTTTGACGGTGGAACGGTTGAAAACTGTGGGAGGAGTAGTCGCCAGACAAAAGGGTGGAAATAGGGCTTTGGAAAATCCTGGGATTTTTTTGAACTTGGAAAAAGGGTATTTGGAATTTCTAGAATGGTGGGATGTGTTGAAGGTGCAATGGTTTGAATTGGTTGAAAAATGTGGAAATAGTGGAAGTTTGAAAAATGGCCAATTCATTTTGAATGGGAAAAATGTTCCGGAAAACCTGAAATTCTGGGAAATCTGGGAATTTGTCAAGGGAAAGCCGGATGGAAAATGTGGAAGGTAGAGTGCGACAAAATCTGGAGAAGAAGAAGAAGAAGAACTAGATGAGGCAATTCCTGAAGGAATTGCGTGTGACTGCTCCAATACTGAAGTTGAACTGAAATCCTGGAATTTGTTTAGAATTGTTGAATTCGAGCACACAACTCCTAAACTGGCTGAATATTTTGAAGTTGGAACAGTTTGAATCAGATAAAAAATGTGGGAGTTGTGGAACTTTGAAGAATTTCCCCAAAATTTGGGAATTTTGGGAAAAGCTGGAATTATTATTATTATTTTATTTTATTTTTTTAATTGTAAAAAACTTGAATGGTCTGAATGAGTTGAAATGGTTGGTGTTGGAATTTTTCAAATCGGTCAAGAAATGTTGAAGCAGTAACGTGTTCAATTGAGAAATAGTATTACGGAATTCATGGAATTTCTGGAAAACCGGGAATTTTTCGAGTAAAAAAAAAAACATTGTTTTTTTGTCCTGATTAAGAGGAATGTTTTGACGGTGGAACGGTTGAAAACTGTGGGAGGAGTAGTCGCCAGAGAAAAGGGTGGAAATAGGGCTTTGGAAAATCCTGGGATTTTTTTGAACTTGGAAAAAGGGTATTTGGAATTTCTAGAATGGTGGAATGTGTTGAAGGTGCAATGGTTTGAATTGGTTGAAAAATGTGGAAATAGTTGAAGTTTGAAAAATGGCCAATTCATTTTGAATGGGAAAAATGTCCCGGAAAACCTGAAATTCTGGGAAAGCCGGATGGAAAATGTGGAAGGTAGAGTGGGACAAAATCTGGAGAAGAAGAAGAAGAAGAACTAGATGAGGCAATTCCTGAAGGAATTGCGTGTGAATGCTCCAATGCTGAAGTTGAACTGAAATCCTGGAATTTGTTTAATATTGTTGAAGTAGAGCACTCAACTCCTAAACTGGCTGAATATTTTGAAGTTGGAACAGTTTGAATCAGATGAAAAATGTGGGGGTTGTGGAACTTTGAAGAATGTCCCCAAAATTTGGAAATTTTGGGAAAAGATATATATATTTTTTTTTTTTTTTTTAAATTGTAAAAAACTTGAATGGCCTGAATGAGTTGAAATGGTTTGTGTTGAAATTTTTAAAATCAGTCAAGAAATGTTGAACAGTAACATGCTGAAGTGAGAAATAGTATTACGGAATTCCTGGAATTTCAGGAAAATTAGGAATTTTTCAAGTTAAAAAAAAACATTGTTTAAGACATTCCTGATTAAGAGGAATGTTTTGACGGTGGAAAGGTTGAAAAATGTGGAAGGAGTAGTCGCCAGAGAAAAGGGTGGAAATAGGGCTTTGGAAAACCAGGAATTCTGGAAAATCCTGGAATTTTTAGGAACTTAGAAAAAGGGTAGTTGGAACAGTTTGAATCAGATGAAAAATGTAGGAGTTGTGTCACTTTGAAGAATTTCCCCCAATTTTGGGAATTTTGGGAAAAGCGGGAATTAAAAAAAAAAAAATGTAAAAAACTTGAATGGTCTGAATGAGTTGAAATGGTCAGTGTTTGGATTTTTTTAATTTGGTCGAGGAATTTGAAGCAGTTACATGTTGAATTGAGAAATGGTATTACGGAATTCCTGGAATTTCGGAAAAACCGGGAATTTTTCCAATTAAAAAAAAACCTGTTTGTTGTCCTGATAAAGAGGATTGTTTTGATGGTGGAACGGTTGTAAAAATGTGGAAGGAGTAGTCGCCAGAGAAAAGGGTGGAAATAGGGCTTTGGAAAAACAGGAATTCTGGAAAATCCTGGAATGTTTTTGAATTTGGAAAAAGGGTAGTTGGAATTTACAGAATGGTGTAGTGTGTTGAAGTTGGAATGGTTTAAATCGGTTGAAAAATGTGGCAATGGTGGAAGTTTAAAAAATGGCCAATTCATTTTGAATGGAAAAAATGTCCAGGAAAACCTGGAATTCTGGGAAATCTGGGAATTTTTGGAATTTTTCAAGAGAAAGCCGGATGGAAAATGTGGAAGGTAGAGCGTGACAAAATCTGGAGAAGAAGAAGAAGAATAACTAAACGAGTGAATGCTCCAATGCTGAAGTTGAACTGAAATCCTGGAATTTTTTTTAGAATTGTTGAAGTAGAGCACTCAATTCCCAAACAGGCTGAATATTTTGGAGTTGGAACAGTTTGAAACAGATGAAAAATGTGGAAGTTGTGACACTTTGAAGAATGTCCCATTGATTTCAGATGGGAATTTTCCCAAAATTTAAAATTTTTGGGAAAAGCGGGATTTTTTTTGGAAAATGGTAAAGAACTTGAATGGTCTGAATGAGTTGAAATGGTCGGAGTTGGGATTTTTTTTTAAATCGGTTGAGAAATGTTGAAGCAGGAACATGTTGTATTGAAAAATTCTTACGGAATTCCTGGAATTTCGGGAAAACCGGGAATTTTTCCAGTTAAAATAAAACATTGTTTTTTTGTCCTGATTAAGAGGAATGTTTTGACGGTGGAACAGTTAAAGTGGTTTGAAAAATGTGGGAGGAGTAGCCGACAGAAAAAAGGGTTGAAATAGAGCTTTGGAAAAGCAGGAATTCTGTAAAATCCTAGAATGTTTTTGAATTTGGAAAAAGGGTAGTTGGAATTTCCAGAATGGTGTAATGTGCTGAAGTTGGAATGGTTTAAATCGGTTGAAAAATGTGGCAATGGTGGAAGTTTAAAAAATGGCCAATTAATTTTGAATGGAAAAAATGTCCAGGAAAACCTGGAATTCTGGGAAATCTGGGAATTTTTCAAGAGAAAGCCGGATGGAAAATGTGGAAGGTAGAGCGTGACAAAATCTGGAGAAGAAGAAGAATAACTAAATGAGTGAATGCTCCAATGCTGAAGTACTGAAATCCTGGAATTTTTTTTAGAATTGTTGAAGTAGAGCACACAATTCCCAAACAGGCTCAATATTTTGGAGTTGGAACAGTTTGAAACAGATGAAAAATGTGGAAGTTGTGACACTTTGAAGAATGTCCCATTGATTTCAGATGGGAATTTTCCCAAAATTAAAATTTTTTGGGAAAAGCGGGATTTTTTTTGGAAAATGGTAAAGAACTTGAATGGTCTGAATGAGTTGAAATGGTCGGAGTTGGGATTTTTTTAAAATCGGTTGAGAAATGTTGAAGCAGGAACATGTTGAATTGAAAAATTCTTACGGAATTCCTGGAATTTCGGGAAAACCGAGAATTTTTCCAGTTAAAATAAAACATTGTTTTTTTGTCCTGATTAAGAGGAATGTTTTGACGGTGGAACAGTTAAAGTGGTTTGAAAAATGTGGGAGGAGTAGCCGCCAGAAAAAAGTGTTGAAATAGAGCTTTGGAAAAGCAGGAATTCTGGAAAATCCTGGAATGTTTTTGAATTTGGAAAAAGGGTAGTTGGAATTTCCAGAATGGTGTAATGTGCTGAAGTTGGAATGGTTTAAATCGGTTGAAAAATGTGGCAATGATGGAAGTTTAAAAAATGGCCAATTCATTTTGAATGGGAAAAATGTCCAGGAAAACCTGGAATTCTGGGAATCCTGGGAATTTTTGGAATTTGTCAAGGGAAAGCTGGATGGAAAATGTGGAAGGTAGAGCGTGACAAAATCTGGAGAAGAAGAAGAAGAATAACTAAATGAGTGAATGCTCCAATGCTGAAGTTGAACTGAAATCCTGGAATTTTTTTTAGAATTGTTGAAGTAGAGCACTCAATTCCCAAACAGGCTGAATATTTTCGAGTTAGAACAGTTTAAATCAGATGAATAATGTGGGAAGAATGTCCCATTGATTTCAATGGGAATTTCCCAAATATTTGGAAATTTCTGGAAAAGCGGGATTTTTTTTTTTTGGAAAATGGTAAAAAAAACTTGAATGGTCTGAATGAGTTGAAATGGTCGGAGTTGGGATTTTTTATTTATTTTTTAAATCGGTCGAGAAATGTTGAAGCAGGAATACGTTGAATTGAGAAATAGTATTACGGAATTCCTGGCATTTCGGGAAAACCGGGAATTTTTCCAGTTAAAATAAAACATTGTTTTTTGTCCTGATTAAGAGGTATGTTTTGAAGGTGGAACGGTTGAAAAACGGGAATATTTCCAGTTCAAAAAACAACTTGACGTGCTAACATTATGTGGTTTATTTTGTCATCATCTACAGAGATACAAATAATTGCTATTGTGACATCCAGTGGACACATTTAGAACAGCAGTTTCTTTCATTCAAAAATTTCAGGTTCATTTTTATGCTTGGCAAAACCTGTTCGCAGGCCTGATCCGGCCCTAGGGCCGTGCGTTTGACACCCCAGGGCTAGAAGAAAAAACAAGTGCACCCCAGTGAGTGTTCTGTGTACTTGGTCAGACCGTAGTATTTGTGGTATTCATGTACGATGAAGACCTACTGTAGTGACGCTATAATCTCCTGTAATCCAGCGGGACGGAAATGACTGTTCCGTGGTATGCGCTAATAATCCTCTACTTCACCACACTATCAGCTCACGCCATTATCAGTAGCTACTCACGGGCTGCTCGATAATATTGACCTGTGCTGAGACACTCAGTCGCACACCTAAATAGGATGTGATTAGCATTTTTGTCGAGGGTGTGAAAAAGAGGAAGAGAGAGATGACGTGTGTGTATACTTTATACTATGATTCACAAGAACGTGCATGATCTATTCCTGTCAGGCACGCACACCATGTCATCAACAAACCTAAGTGTCAACCTGCACGTCTTTACTACAAGCAAAGTCTGCACGACGTTTCGGGTCACTGCGATTGGAGATGTTCCATCCACTACTGATTTTATAACACGGAAAATTCTAAATCTATTGCTTTTATTTTGTATGTTTTCCCATAATAGGATTACTTTCAAAAAGACCAGTTGAAATGTTTGCACGATTCTGACCTACGACCACTACTGGTGTAATCAGGATGTTATTAAAATGACCGCCCTTTGCTTTGACATGGAACAATTGGGAATGTTTCAAACAAAAATGGTGATGTAACCTTGGACATATTGAATTAAAGGCCTGCTGAAATGATTTTTTTTTAAATTTAAACGGGGATAGCAGATCCATTCTATGTGTCATACTTGATCATTTCTCGATATTGCCATATTTTTGCTGAAAGGATTTAGTAGAGAACATCGACGATAAAGTTCGCAACTTTTGCTCGCTGATAAAAAAAAAGCCTTGCCTGTACCGGAAGTAGCGTGACGTCGCAAGTTGAAAGGCTCCTCACATTTCCCCATTGTTTACACCAGCAGCTAGAGCGATTCGGACCGAGAAAGCGACGATTACCCCATTAATTTGAGCCAGGATGAAAGATTCGTGGATGAGGAACGTGAGAGTGAAGGACTAGAGTGCAGTGCAGGACGCATCTTTTTTCTCTCTGACCGTAACTTAGGTAAAAGGGCTCATTGGATTCCACACTCTCTCCTTTTTCTATTGTGGATCACGGATTTGTATTTTAAACCACCTCGGATACTAAATCCTCTTGAAAATGAGAGTCGAGAACGTGAAATGGACATTCACAGTGACTTTTATCTCCACGACAATACATCGGCGAAGCTCTTTAGCTACGGAGCTAACGTGATAGCATCGTGCTTAACTGCATATAGAAACAAAATAATGAAATCCCTGACTGGAAGGATAGACAGAAGATCAACAATACTATTAAACCAGGGACATATAAATACACGGTTAATGCTTTCCAGGCTGGCGAAGCTTAACAATGCTGTTGCTAATGACGCCATTGAAGCTAATTTAGTATAACGGGACCTCACAGAGCTATGATAAAAACATTAGCGCTCCACCTACGCCAGCCAGCCCTCATCTGCTCATCAACACCCGTGTTCACCTGCGTTCCAGCGATCGACGGAAGGACGAAGGACTTCACCACGATCATCCGTGCGGTCGGTGGCTAGCGTCGGCTAGCGCGTCTGCTATCCGAGTCAAAGTCCTCCTGGTTGTGTTGCTGCAGCCAGCCGCTAATACACCGATCCCACCTACAACTTTCTTCTTTGCAGTCTTCATTGTTCATTAAACAAATTGCAAAAGATTCACCAACACAGATGTCCAGAATACTGTGGAATTATGAGATGAAAACAGAGCTATTTTGTATTGTATTCAATGGGGTACAGATACTTCTGTTTCACTGGTTACGTCACGCGCATACGTCATCATCCAAAGACGTTTTCAACCGGAAGTTTAGCGTGAAATTTAAAATTGCACTTTATAAGTTAACCCGGCCGTATTGGCATGTGTTGCAATGTTAAGATTTCATCATTGATATATAAACTATCAGACTGCGTGGTCGGTAGTAGTGGCTTTCAGTAGGCCTTTAAGTGCGCCTTATAGTCCGAAAAATACGGTAGTCACCTAAGAGTCATGAATCAGCCATGTTTTTGTTTTAGGATAACAAAAAATAAACAAATAAAAACAATTAAAAATACATTTTGTGACAGACACACAATGTATGTACTTTTATCGTACGTAATATGTCATCAAAGTGTCACTAAACAAAACTATTAGAAACAGGTCACAGTATTGCAGTTTTACAGACTAAAACCACCAACATAAACATGTCGTAGAAGTAACCAGAGATTGCGTCGCTTGTCACGATCGTGATTGTGGGAGTACCTAATCAAGTGTCCAGTCATTTTTAAAAAGCGGATACAAAATGAAAAGAAAGCTTAAATGTGAACTTTTTTTCCCCCCCACTTGTTCTTTGCGAAGCTTGCGCCGCTGAACTGTCAGCTCTCTTTTGTTCTGACTTGTGAAAACAGCCCAATTCATTCTGTCAAACACTTCCTTTCCAACACCATTTCTCCATCAACCCTCTCTTCCTCCGTCTCACCACTAACACATCATATATATATTTCTACTTTCTCACTTATTCAGTGTTTCACAGTTTATTTGTCTAAAATTGGCAGTCAAATGTATATAAATGTTGTGCTACTTGTTAGCTCTCGCTCATAAACACATTATAATGGGACTGTGTGTAAGCGTGCTATACTATACTATATCAGATGGAAATTAGGAAAGGGTGATACTCCTAAAATCGATATTGCGATAAGTAATATATATCAAAATATATGATTTGGCATATAAAGGATATTAAACCATTTCAAAATAAGTGGTAAAATTTCGCCATTTCAGGTTATATTATTTTCTAAAAACTTTTGTAAATATAATTGCTAATTTACTTTTAATATCTGATTACTTTCTGCTGTGACATTTCTATCTACACCTTTGTTAAAATGCATTAAGGACGCATTCTTATGTTGTTGGATACTTCACATTAGTTGTGGGCGACACTACAAATGTGGGTATCGATCCGATACCAAGTAGATACAGGGACAGTATTGGTCACGCCAATGCTGATACTTCAATTTTTCAAGATCCTTGAATGATTACATTTTTGATCACAATTATATTCAGACAAAAAACATGGATGGCTGTGGAACGATATCATATATGTTTAAATACTACTCACTAATCACGCCTGGTCTGCCAGAGCATAAGAGGACATAACAGGAAGGAATCGGTGTTGCCAATTTAGCCATATATTTTGCATTTACATCCCCCTAAATTCTAAATAAAATCATCTATGACACCTGAGCATGTTTTTTTTGTAAGGAACATTTTTTTGTATGTTCTCAATGAACACCCCACTCATTCTCAAAGCACCCACCAGTGGAAAAAACTGCAAAAAAGGTAATTTTTTAAATTCTAAACATACCATATTTTCTGGACTATAAAGGGAACTTTAAATTTTTATTTTATTTTTTAGCACCACTAAATTGGCCCTAGTGTGTGAATGTGAGTGTGAATGTTGTCTGTATATCTGTGTTGGCCCTGTGATGGGGTGGCGACTTGTCCAGGGTGTACCCCGCCTTCCACCCATGTGCAGCTGAGATAGGCGGGACAAGCGGTAGGAAATGGATGGATTTTTTCAAAACTCGACAGTGCACCTTATACTCCGGTGCGCCTAATGTAAGGAATACGTTTGGTTGAGCTTACCCACCTCGAAGCTATTTTATTTGGTACATGGTGAATGTACAAGTGTGGCCAGTAAATGGCAGTCACACATACGAGATAGGGGTAGTCTGCAATATAATGGCAGTCCTACACAAGAGATAAGTGTAGACTGCAGTATGACTCAAGTAAACAACACCAACATTTAATATGTTCCATTGAAAATATAGAATGTTAGACACGGCGCTTAAAAATCTATCAACATGTTTTAGTACGAGTTTGGTAAAGTAAAAAGCCGCACCGCTTAATATGCTTCAACATACGAATATTATTATGGTGTGTGTATAAGGTAAGACATTATCTGGTGTTTTGTTTCGCAATATTATGCAAAAGCAACGTTTCTTACCTTCTGGTACCTGCTGATCTGTATTTGGGATCTGCATAAATCCTGAAAAATTGCGCGCCTCCACCTTTGTAGTCCGTGCTCAATACCGTAGTTAATAAGCTTCTTCTTTTCCTCTATCTTCTTGTTATGTGACATTCATCCTCCGCTGTTGCCATTTCTAATATAAAGTAGTGTGAAGTTCTTACTTATATCTGTCAGTAAACTCGCCATGAAAGCGCTAAAACATACCGGTGTAGTGAGTTTACATTATTCACCCAAGGAACTTTAGTTATTAGAGAGTTCCGGTCGGACGTTTTTTCACGGGACACATTTCCGGCCGTGTTGTTGTTTCCGGATGAGGAGATGATGCTCAGTTATTGATTTAAGTAAAGTCTGAATGTCATTAAAGCAGATGCTGTCGAAGGTGAGCCACGTAAATAAGACCAAAACGGCGCATCCGGAAGAGACTGCCAGAAAGTGGCTTGTAGATGATGTGTAAAACATCATCTATGCAACATTTTGACCAAAGAACCACCATTACATGTTATCTAGACCAGTGTTTTTCAACCTTTTTTGTGCCATGCACATTTTTTGCGTTGAAAAAATCCGGAGGCACACCACCAGCAGACATAATTAAAAAACGAAACTCAGTTGACAGTAAAAAGTCGTTGTCGCAATTGTTGGGTATGACTTTAAACCATAACCAAGCATGCATCACTATAGCTCTTGTCTCAAAGTAGGTGTACTTATTTGGAGATGTTTGCTGTTTTCCTGTGTGTAGTGTTTTAGTTCTTGTCTCGCGCTCCTATTTTGGTGGCTTTTTCTCTTTTTTTGGTATTTTCCTGTAGCAGTTTCATGTTTTCCTTTGAGCGATATGTCCCGCATCTACTTTGTTTTAGCAATCAAGAAGATTTTAGTTGTTTTCATCCTTCTTTGTGGGGACATTGTTGATTGTCACGTCATGTTCGGATGTACTTTGTGGACGCCGTCTTTGCTCCACAGTAAGTCTTTGCTGTCGTCCAGCATTGTTTTTGTTTACTTTGCAGCCAGTTCAGTTTTAGTTTGTTCTGCATAGCCATCCCTAAGTTTCAATTACTTTTCCTAGGGGCACTCACCTTTTGTTTATTTTTGGTTTAAGAATTAGATACCTTTTTACCTGCACACTGCCTCCCACTGTTTCCGACATCTACAAAGCAATTAGCTACCGGCTGCCACCTACTGATATGGAAGAGTATTACACGGTTACTCTGCCGAGCTCTAGACAGCACCGACACTCATCAACAACACATCATTTGTAGACTATAGTTACTGGTTTGCAGAAAATATTTTTAACCCAAATAGGTGAAATTAGATAATCTCCCACGGCACACCTGACTGTATCTCACGGCACAGTGGTTGAAAAACACTGATCTAGACCACAAGGAAGTCTTTTACATTTACAAAAAATATATAATAATATGACTCCTTTAGTGCTCCTTATATATGAAAAAAGACTTAAAAAAATAGACCATCCATCGGCAGTGCGCCTTATGGTCCGTAAAATACGGTATTTGTTTTGCTTTTCATATTTTCCCCTTAACTTTGTCAGCCCAATCATGCAAAGTAGACAATGGCATCATCAAGCCCCACAAATAGATTGCAGTCTTATGACAAAACACAAAGTATTAGATTATGGTAGACTGTAAAAATAAAAAAAAAATTAAAAAAAGTGTGTACCACCTGCTAGGGGGTATGTCTCTGCATTTTACCACCACAGGAGCTGAGGGAATTTAATTAAAATGTATTATGTCTAAGTTTCTCTCCATCTGTTGTAATATAGAAGTATTAAAAGTTTAGACAAATCCCCCCCCCCCCCCCGCCCCCAGAAGTTCAACCGTTAACCACATTATATTAAATAGACCACATCCAACAACCCACAATGCATTGCACAGCAAAGCAAGATGTGGCTACGAGCAATGGCTTGTGACAAAACATTCAAATAGTGTCCGTTTACCTCAGCGTAACACAACTCTCACAAACACCACGACACACACTTGGCGTTACAAGGTCGATGCACCATTTTGGCTGCAAGTAAATATGAGAAGTGAAGCTGTGTGTGTTTTTGTTTCCAAACATAATGAACATAGTCACCGCCTTCACACTCCTAGAAACGAGTGCATTCAGACCGTGCAGCCTTACGGTCCAGAAACCACACCTTGCGATATGTACGACAACATTTCTTATTATATTGTTTAGACCAGGGGTGTCAAACTTACGGCCCGCAAACAGGTTTCAATCGGCCCGCAAGATGACTTTGCTCAGTATAAAAATGAGCTGCAATTTTTTTTTTTAAACCAAAGAAACTGTTTTTCTGAATGTGTCCACTGGATATGTCAATAACAATTCAAGTGTAACCCATGTCACACATGACATTGTTTTAAGACAACATGTCAGCTGACTTTTAAGCGCCCTCTGGAATGGCTGCCGCTAGTCCAGTCAGCTGCTTCTGTTGTGGCTGGCAGCAGATGGCGACAGACTGATGCAGTATCGACGCTCAATACCTTCGTTCATTGTACATTTTCCACTCAACAGATAAAATAGCGAAACGGTAAGGTGCGGCGGTTTGAGGAGACACTCGATTGCTTTTCCAAACACGTCTTTAATGAACTGCCAATGTGAGAATGCTCAAACTTCACTGGTTTTGGGGTTTGTATTTATTCTAAAATTTAGTGGGTGTGGCTTGAATACCGGTGCGCTCTGTCGCCGGAATTGATTGATTGATTGAAACTTTTATTATTAGATTGCATAGTGAAGTACATATTCCGTACAATTGACCACTAAATGGTAACACCCAAATAAGTTTTTCAACTTGTTTAAGTCGGGGTCCACGTAAATTGATTCATGATACAGATATATACTATCAAATATATACTATCATCATAATACAGCCATCACACAAGATAATCATCAGAGTATATACATTGAATTATTTACATTATTTACAATCCGGGGTGTGGGATATAGATGGGGGGGGGGGGGTATGTACAGCAAGTACTGGACATAGAGAGAGAGATCAGAAAGTATAAGAAAGAGTGTCTACATTTGATTATTTACATTTGATTATTTACAATCCGAAGAGGTATTGTGCGGAAGGGAGGGTGTTAGTTTAGGGTTGTAGTTGCCTGGAGGTGTTCTTTTAGTACAGTTTTGAAGGAAGATAGCAAGAGTCTAGAGAAAGGGTGATATAAATGTTGCTGAAACGGTTGCCAAACAACTTACAGAAGCCATGGAGAAGGTGGCAAGATGGCTACATGACTCTAGTCTTACATTAAACATTAAGAAAACGGCAACAATATATTTTGTAAACAAATATGAAATGTCATCCTTTCCAAATATAACTGTTAATAAGGAAATAATACAAAATGTTAGTGAATATCTTTACCTGGGTGTCATTTTAGACCCAACACTTGGCTTTAAATAACAAACAGATGTGCCAGAGTCTTAAGTACAACATGAACATGTTCAAATTAGGGCTGCAACTAACGATGAATTTGATAATCGATTAATCTGTTGATTATTACTTCGATTAATAATCGGATAAAAGAGACAAACTACATTTCTATCCTGTCCAGTATTTTATTGGAAAAAAAACAGCATACTGGCACCATACTTATTTAGATTATTGTTTCTCAGCTGTTTGTAAATGATGCAGCTTATAAATAAAGGTTTATTAAAAAATAAAAAAAATCTGCGCATGCGCATAGCATAGATCCAACGAATCAATGACTAAATTAATCGGCAACTATTTTAATAATCGATTAGTTGTTGCAGCCCTAGTTCAAATGTATCAGGAATTTGTTAACACTGGCGGCAGCTCAAACGTATTTTAATGCAATGACTATGTCTCGTTGTTATTATCGTATAACATGTTGGTCCCAGGCAAGCAAAATGACACTGAGGCCATTGGAAACTTTGCAACCATCACTGTTTAGATCTCCAAAAATATAGATTGTTAAACTGTGCTAACATTCAAAGATTAACATCAATACGAATGGCCCATCGAATCCTAAATAACACTGCACCAGCGCCACTTAAGCACTTTGTCCAGTTTTCACCTGCTGTGACAACTCGAAACACACGAGCATCCACCAAGGGGGCAGTGTAGCGTACCCAGATGTAAAACCTCTGTTGCACAATCAGCCTTTTACATATGAAGCGATAAAGGAATGGAACGACCTCACAACAAACTTGGAAAGTCTAACAGATTACTCTTCATTCACAATTGAAGTTAAAAAAGTGGCTTTGGAGCAAACAAAGCTGCTCACACGGATCACTGAGGTGGGCACTATGCTTGACATGTCAACCTAATGTGTATTATATTTATGCATGAGAACATTTTGTTGTAATCTGTGAGGTGTGTGTTAAAATCTTGGTTGTTTTTACAAATGATGACAGACGTGAACAAGAGCATGTATTGTCTGTGTGCTATGATGTAAAGGAGAGGTGTGGTTGTAATGTATAATAAGTAGGGGTGTAACGGTACACAACAATTTCGGTTCGGTACCTACCTCGGTTTAGAGGTCACGGTTCGGTTAATTTTTGGTACAGTAAGAAAACGACAAAATATACATTGTTGGGTTATTTATTTACCAAATTTGCAAAATCTTCCACCAAAAATATTTTTCTTAGTGGAATATTTGATGTGAAGTAATCGGAACCTTGGATAGGTCAATAATTCATAATAACATTGATTTGAGAAGAAAGAAAAAAAAAACAGCTTTGTTTTATTAGTCAACATTGCAACTTTTTCTAAATTACATTTAACCTTTAAGCTTTTTTATTTCACTTTTGTTATGTTTTTGTTTATTTTAATAGTATTTTTAGAATGTGCCGTGGGCCTTTAAAACATTAGCTGTGGGCCGCAAATGGCACACTTTTGACACCCCTGCTATAGATAATAAAACATTTAATCTGATAAATCTATAGATAAAAAGCAGAGCCTGGCGACGCATGCGCGTTTATCATAACTCTCTCTGTCTCTGCCCCTCCCTCACCAATGCTGCTGCGCGCACAATTTGTTTTGTTTTTAACCCCTTCTTAACCCTGAACGTACATTGAAAATACACGCAACCCTAACTCAAAATGCCGGACATTTGAGGCATTTAGGAAACTCCGCCCTGACAGCTCCGCAAAAGAGGACATGTCCGGCGAAAAGAGGACGTATGGTCAGTCCATCCTAGCCCGTTAGCTGCTAGCATGCCGTGTGTTGTGCCTCGCTGTGCATTGTTTACACAACGTGCGGTACGCTACTTAATATGTCCGTGTGGAAACTCGTTCGGTACACCTCCGAACCGAACCAAACCGAACCGAAACCCCCGTACCGAAACGGTTCAATACAAATACACGTACCGTTACACCCCTAGTTGTAATGTATAATGAGTACGTGTCAATGAAAAGGGCAATTTTATGACTTTTCTTGAAAGTCATAAAATGCTATTTATTGTTATAATTTCATTGCATGACTTCTGTATCTCTTTAATTTAGGTAGCCAGGGACTGCAGATGGAAATGAGCTATAATCTGGTGCAGAACATATCCGTCTTTGAGCTTAATGTCTGTGCATTGTCTCTTCAAATAAAGACTAAACTAACTACAACAACTGTTATCTTTTTTTTAATGGTCTTACACTGATTAAAACCACCTTTATCCAAGCATTTCCGTGACTAAACAATAAGATTGTATTATAATAAATGTTCCAGCATGTAAAAAGCTTTGAAAACAAGAATGTCTAACTAAAGAAAGGTCTAACAGGATTCCTTGTTCTTGGTTCTTTAGACATCCATCTTGCATTGTTTCAGCACAAAAAAGACCATTTTGACATCAATAGATGCTTGTTAAGTCATTTGCTACTTGTATCTTTTTTGCTCCTTTCATAACAGAAAACATCAATGTTGCTTTTCATGCTCCTGACAGCGTGTTTTCTTTATTCTCCTTACCTTCGCAGCTGCTGTGTCCCTCCTCGTAGCCCGCGCTGCAGCTGCACTTCCCGATCGGCACCAGCCACTCGCCCTCGGCGCTGCAATGCATCCTGGGAGGGCTGTCGGCGTCCACCTCAGAGTTGTTGACGCAGCTGCCGCGCACCTCCACCAGCGTGGAAAAGGCCGCCTCCGCCACCGTGTCGGGGAAGATGGCCAAGTTCTGGACGGTGGCGAGGCAGCGCTTGTAGTACACCCGCACGGCCACCAGGGCCACGCAGGCGCCGACGTCCTGGAAGGCGAGGTGGAAGCCCCGGCGGTTGAGGTGGCCGATCTCTCGCACTTCGGTGTTCAGCTTCATCTTTCTCTCGCCCAAATCCCCCTGCGTGAAGCTCTCGTCGGCGGCGATGGTGTCGATCTTGGTGTAGCGGTCCTCCCGGGTCACGCCGCCCAGGTCCCGGTCCGACTCGACGTAAAGGAGGTTGAAGGTCTCCTTGCAGGTGCCGGCCACGCCGGGAATGCTGTTGCAGTCGCGGAGCGTAAACTGGAGCTCCACAAAGATGCGCTGGCCTCCTTGCCGCGCCACCCACCCGGTCTGCAGCCAGTTGTTCTGCTGGGTGGGCTCCATCACGTTGCACACCTGGTAGGTCCGGATGGGCTTGTACTTTTCATCCACGCCGCTTATCTCCTCCCACTGCAAGCCGCAGGACAGGCGGGTGTATCGGACAAGATGAGAAAGAAAAGGAAATTAGTGCCAACATTTTTTATTTTTGCTTGAATTTTGGGTTAAATTGAGTGGAGGCTACTTGACATATTTGCTAACTTGCAGAATACAAATCAGAGTAAATGTTGTATAAACAATAAATTGGGAATTGGGGGTTAAATCACCAAAAATTATTCCCGGGCGCAGCCGCCGCTGCTGCTCACTGCTCCCCTTACCTCCCAGGGGGTGATTAAGGGTGATGGGTCAAATGCAGAGAATAATTTCGCCACACCTAGTGTGTGTGTGACAATCATCGGCACTTTAACTTTGACTTTAATAACGGTGACACATTTAGTAAATACTGTAATCTACAGCAGTGGTTCTCAAATGGGGGTACGCGTACCCCTGGGGGTACTTGAAGGTATGCCAAGGGGTACGTGAGATTTTTTAAAAATGTCTGTCAAAAAGAACAGTGAAAAGAAATGCAACAATGCAATATTCAGTGTTGACATCTAGATTTTTTGTGGACATGTTCCATAAATATTGATGTTAAAGATTTCTTTTTTTGTGAAGAAATGTTTAGAATTAAGTTCATGAATCCAGATGGATCTCTATTACAATCCCCAAAGAGGGCACTTTAAGTTGATGATTACTTCTGTGTAGAAGTCTTTATTTATAATTGAATCACTTGTTTATTTTTCAACACGTTTTTAGTTATTGTTATATCTTTTTTTCCAAATAGTTCAAGAAAGACCACAACAAATGAGCAATATTTTGCACTGTTATACAATTTAATAAATCAGAAACTGATGACATAGTGCTGTATCTTACTTTTTTATCTCTTTTTTTTCAACCAAAAATGCTTTGCTCTGATTAGGGGGTACTTGAATTAAAAACAATTTCACAGGGGGTACATCACTGAAAAAAGGTTGAGAACCACTGATCTACAGAGTGTAAAGGTGACTTTATGGGTGTTATTACATGTTTAGAGGGTTCAAATTATATTTTAAAAAACACATTCGGTCTAACACGGTCGTAAATAAAAATGTTTGATTGATACATAATAATCCTACTTCACAGATATTTGTTTTACCATATCAGGTGTGGAACCAATTAGCCGGGACAAACAAGGGACAACTGAATATATATTTTAAACCATACCTAATTTACACTTTTTATTTGATGAATAGACCTCAAACACAACGTTTTCATATGCAAGACAACAATCAATTGTATTTTTTTGTTTTTTA
>NC_084750.1:20981033-21011033 GCF_033978785.1 Entelurus aequoreus | reverse complement strand
ACCTACCAAGAAGAAGGCTTGTAAAACTCCACTGTGTAGGATGGGAAGCAACATGAAGGTGTTCTGTTTCTTTCATGTATTGTAATCAACAGAAAGATATTGTCTTGACCCGAGATCTACAAAGCGAAGAGGAAGCAGGACCAGACTCCCCTCCAGGCACCTCTTCTTTGAACTGTTTTACGACCTTTTCTTTGAACTGTTGTATTCAAAGGTGATGGCTGTTTACGACCCCCGTCCCTTAGAAACAGCTGTTGCCATGTAATCAGGGAAAGTGCAAATAAAAGAAGAGGCGTACAATCTTTCGCCAGAGCGTAAGGACACTGTACAAGGGTACAGATGTACACGTTTCTCCTCACTGAGCCAAATTGAATTCTGTCTCTGTTTGATTCTTTGCTTCTTGTCTTGTTTAATAGATGTCATCAGTGTTTGTGAACCTGACATCTGTAGAAGTGTTTTCACGCAATTTTTTCCGTGCCATCGTAATGTAATGACACCAATGTCGTTAGCATTAGCTAATATGCTAATACGTGGTAGTATTAACTTACAACGGTATTCTTTTTGTATTGTTTCAGTTTCACCATGGAGTTATTGATTCTGTTCAGCTGATTGGAGAGCTTGAATCCGCAACTTGTGGGTCAATTACAATGACTTCTGTTTTGCTTGATCAGCCGTTTTACTGCCGTGTTACAGGCATCGTTCGGAAATAATTACGATATTTAAATAAACATTTAAAGAATGTTACTGTGTAAATACCTCATTTCACAATGTACTGTATATATCTGCGGCTTATACGGCAGTGTGGCTAATATATGAGAAACTAATTATTGGAAAACGTTGTGGGTGTAGTCTACATTCCGGAAAATAAAGTATGTGTTGTACTGTACAGCTTCAGGTGTATTTGACAGTACAACAGCATTTGCTAAAATGTATACTAAAGTGTAATAAAACCGCCACTAGCATCAAATCTTTCGACCGGTCGACTAATCTAAATGTCTATTTTTTTTTAAATATTTATATTTTATTTGCTCCGTCAAATAATTGTGTTTAAAGCAGGCATGCAGACAGCTATGCTGCTTGTGTAATAATGTTTGTAAAGAGTCTAACCCCGTAATTCCACTGAGTGTGGTTGCATTGCTAGCCGCTAGCTACCACGGCTAAACTAAGAGTGCAAAGAGGTGGCTAGGCTAGCACTAAATTGTTCATGGTCAAATACATTGAATAATCGCGACAGCACTAAGAGGCTTTTTTTGTTTGGTTGTGAAATTATTAGTATTGTTCGGGTTGAGTCGATAAAATGTTAATATATATCGCGACAGACACGTAGTTGATATCAATAAAAAATGCATTTGATAAAGCGTTCCATATGTAAATATATTTTGTTTTGGTCGGAACAAACCGGAAAGAATGAAGCACAGTTGGTTGCAAGAACAAAGGCACTCGCGGTCTGGCAACCTAGCAAAACAGGAAGTGATCTGTGAGCAATGAGAGGGACATGTTGAACAGCCAATCGCCTAAGAGTATTGTCAAATTTGGTTGTGCCACCTTGCTGTGGATTCTCTGCA
Source organism: Entelurus aequoreus (assembly GCF_033978785.1). Taxonomy (NCBI): domain Eukaryota; kingdom Metazoa; phylum Chordata; class Actinopteri; order Syngnathiformes; family Syngnathidae; genus Entelurus; species Entelurus aequoreus. Next base: position 21,009,471 of record NC_084750.1, on the reverse strand, counting down.
TGGAGTGAGAAGAGAAATTCACCATGGGTGCTGTAGAGAGCAAAGGAATTGTCGCTAAAACAGGAAAAGTCACCTAGAGCAGTTTTTGTTTTTCTTAAACGGACCGCAGTCCTTCGCCGCGCTCATCTTTTCTTTTCAACCCGTGTCCGTTCCCCAATCGGATGTACGGAAACAACAGGTAGGAACTCAAGTGCAGGACTGTAGAAATACAATAAAGTTAAAAGTTAAAGTTAAAGTACCAATGATTGTCACACACACACTAGGTGTGGTGAAATGTATCTCTGCATTTGACCCATCCCCTTGTTCACCCCCGGGGAGGTGAGGGGAGCAGTGAGCAGCAGCGGTGGCCACGCCCGGGAATCATTTTTGGTGATTTAACCCTCAATTGCAACCTTTGATGCTGAGTGCCAAGCAGGGAGATAATGGGTCCCATCTTTATAGTCTTTGGTATGACTCACGACCTACCGATCTCAGGGCGGACACTCTAACCACAAGGCCACTGAGCAGGTAAAACTAACAAATGTGCTCTTTTTAAAATAATGACTTGGTCCAATAATATTGAAATAATTACTGCATAACACATCCATTGGCATAATAACAGACCTAATTAAATGTTACACAGACCATGTAATTTCCTGGCAGTAAATCTGCAAAAAAAAATTCTCAAGTTTCTCTCTGTTTACATGTTCACACTTTGCACCATTTTGTTGGACTATATTATGCATTAATTACATCTTCCTTATTTTTGCACCTACGTTTCAAGAGATTAGTGTTAAGTGTTTGTCATTTTAGAATTGTGTTTACATTGTTTAAGTGTCGTGTTGAGATTTCCTTTCCTTTCTGTCTCGATAGCTGAAGGGATTACAATCGGAGGAAGGTTACATTTGAAATAAAAATATTAACATTTAATACATTTTCCTCCTGGTCCATATTTTCCATAGATCATTAAAAAAAGATCAATAACTTTCAATTCAGACCAATAAAAAAATATATATATACAGTACACACCTTCCTATTTCAATGTGTTTTCTTTATTTGCATGACTATTTACATTGTAGATTGTCACTGAATGCATCAAAACTATGACACATATTTTTAAGAGTTATTTCCTTATCCATAGTCAGGTTTAAAGCAGCTAATATTTTTCCCATGTGTACACTTTGGGTTTTTACCTTATGTCCGTTAGTAAACTCTGTGTTTCACCTTGAAGGCGCTGTGCTGTCCGCGTAGGGGAACAACATAAGTCCTCCTCCACAAAAAGGGAGTATCAGTTTAGAACAAAAAGGCTGTATTTATTTCTGGGCGGGAGGGGTTGTTTTCGTACTAAATAAGCTGACTCTTTCCGTTTGATTTTTAGACTGCTTCTTGCTGCTGCTATTACCGCATTGTAGGGGCTGGTCTCCTATAACTTTAGTAAAACTTAATATTGCTATTCTGTCTTGGTGGTCCTTCTTACTCAACATATATGTCATCCGAAAGAACTTGAGATTGACCGGTTGACAGAAGTGAAAACCCTTTCAGGTGACTACCTCTTGAAGCTCATCGAGAGAACGCCAAGAGTGTGCAAAAACAGTAATCAGAGCAAAGGGTGGCTATTTTGAAGAAACTAGAATAGAAAACATGTTTGCAGTTATTTTTTTGTTAAGTACATAACTCCACATGTGTTCATTCATAGTTGCGATGCCTTCAGTGACAATCTACAATGTAAATAGTCATGAAAATAAAGAAAACCAATTGAGTGTCCAAACTTTTGGCCTGTACTGTATATCGTGATAAAGTTTTCAGCCATATGGCTCAGGCCGAAGCATTGTATCATCTGTCGATACCAAGTCCCGGCCCACACACAGTTACAAAATGCAATATCGTTAATGTCGACAGAAAAGTCCAACTTTAAAGACATTTTTAAAAGAGAGCAGTTTGCTTTTATAAGGACTTGGAGGCCATTAGGAAAATAGTTGTTTTAATTTAAATTTTTTTAAAGGAGGCCCCTTAAACCAACATTAGCATCTTGGCAAGTGTGCAGCGACAGAAGCCTCAACAGGCCACGAGGGATCATTGACTAAACACTTTAATAGTATTGTTGTCGGGTTAACACCAGAGACTTCCCAGAGTGTGGTTCTGTGCAGATAACATATTTTGGAGAAAACTACAGCACGAGGGTGGCAAGGTCGCGGGAGAAATGCTGAGGCCAGACGCTAGGAGAGCAATCGAGGAAGGATCTCAAAGGAGAACAAAGAACAGCATGAAACACAGGAACTCTGGCGAGAACAACAACAAAAAAAAACACCAATGAATGAACAGTTAATACTCGGTGGGATGAATGTTCCTTAGTGAGACGTCAAGTCAGAGAGAGAGTGAAGAGGGGGAAAAAAGATGGCACTATGATCACACAATGAATACAGGAGTTGTGTAATCACAGCCGAGTTAGGCACACTAATGGGTCTTCAGGGGTATGACAGAGCGACTCAGAGAGCCAAAAGTATATATATATATATATATATATATATATATATATATATATATATATATATATATATATATATATACATATATAAATAAATAAATAGAGTTAAAATAGGAAAAGCAAAAGAACCATACTTAAACACAAAAGCTCACTCCATTAACTATGACTCTAATAGCTATGACACAATAACAGCTCTGACTAATTCAAAGGTTGTTTCATAAATAATTGCTCATCATTAACACGGATGATACGGATCATGTTTTTTTTTTGTGTTTTGTTCTTTCAGCCTTTGCCCCGCTCTGAATGAACGCTAATTACAAATACACAGCATACAGTGATTACGCGCCACATCCTTTTATCTATAATAAGTATACAACTATAATTGTTATACATTAAAGGGCTATTAGGCTTGACGAGGTAATGACTTGTGCAGAAGACCCAGTAGGGCTCATCTTCCACGGCAACTTAAACATGTTTTATTTTATTTTATTTTATTTTTTACAATATGTGAACAAGGATAGCATGTACGGTACTATTTTAATCAGAATAATTCAAACTTACACATCTCACCAATACAGAGAAAATAACGGTCAGCAAATTGGTATGATTTAATTTTCTTTATTCTTTAACAATTTGAGTTACAGGCATTGGTGTAGCAAATGTCACAGTGAACCCCGTAAGACATGTGGCCTTACTTGCTACGAGTAAGAGATAGACATAACTTTGTTTCCAACCAAGAAAATGGAAATAATGTCTAAACGGCGGACATGTATCCATGAAAATATGGAGAAGCTACTGAAGGAAATATGTTAGAAGTCCGTACTCCAAGACAAATGCTGCACGTGATTCCAATGTTACTTAATAAAACTACTGTAGTTGTTTAACAAGCACATGAAGGCAGTGCGTAAAGTTTGCGTTTTAAAACAGCTCGCAACAAGCGAATCGATTCTCGTCATTCCTTTAAAAGAGCCTGTCAAAAGACCCAATATGTTTGCGGACATTGAACTTGTCCTTACATGCATCTTCTTCAACTTATCCAAGGTTGGTTAGCGGGGGCAGAGGCCTAACAGAGAAGTTTTGACAAAGCGGGAGGGGGCGGTGGGGGGGGGGGGGGGGGGGGGGGGTGATTTCAAGCCAGCTAAAAAGGGAGTTATCCAGGGGGGCATTCTGACCCCATGCAGGCCTGGGCAATTATTTTGACTCGGGCGGCCAACTTTTGAGAAAAAAATGTGTCTGGGGGCCGTATCTGATTTTTAGGAACACAAAACCTCACAATATAATGTCTGATAGAATGCTAAAATGACAGACCGCCTTAAAAAACCGAATGGAATATTACATTTTTTTACTGAAAGAGACACCCAGAATGTACATGAAAATAAAGAATGTGGGATTTACAATATTAACTATGAACGATAAAACACTGAATATTGACAACATATGAACGTCACACACCCTCTCGATTGACATATTTTACAATCAAGCGAAACGCAACAAAGATGCAACAACCAGCGAAATATGAACGCAAAAAAAAGAAAAAACCCACCTACCATCTGATATACTGATATATCACTAAGCTTTAAAACTCTGTTGTAAAAATGTCCTTCCGCGTCTGTCCCTGACACCCACATTTTAGGCTGGCGGCTCTGGAAACACTCTGTGGAAATGCTCCCCACCCACACTGCTTGGTGCCTCGTCTGAGCTGCTGTGACTTAGATTACCATAGTAACTAATTAGATTACCATAGTAACTAGTATATCATGCAAAAGTACAGACTCCGACCATTGGAATACTTTGTATAGTTCAAGACTTACGGTCATTTGAAAACATCACTGCACATCATAATGGCAGCTACAGTTTCCATCTTAAAGATCTAAAACTATTATTTTGGAATGTCCGGCGGGCCAGATTGAAAAGCTTACCCCCAGGTGACCCCCGGGCCTTAATTTTCCCAGGTTTGTGATAGAGCCACCTCTTCAGACTCCTCTCAATGTGGAGGACTTTACTCCCTGTTCCTCCTGAATGACAACTTCTCACCCTATTCCTAAAAAAGGAGAACCCTGCCACTCTGTGAAGAACACCGCTTGCCCCTTCGGTCACAACCAAAATCTAATGACCATAGGTGAGGGTAGGAATGTATGTCTATCGGTCAATTGACAGCTTTGCCTTACGGCTCATTACAGACTCTGTATCTCACGATCCATTCGTCCCTCACTCGTGTACAAAATCCCAAGGTACTTGAACTCCTCCGCCTTGGCGAGGATCTCATCCCCCGCCCAGAAATGGCACTCCACCCTTTTTCCGTGCGAGAACCATGGACTCTGACTTGTAGGTTGCCGATTCTCATCCCAGTCGCCCTCGCCGGGTTATTCCGGTTCCGGTGACCATGGATGAGGTGCTGGCTGTCCAGAGTTGGGACCCGGGGTGGACCGCTCGCCTGTGCATCGGTTGGGGACGTCTCTGCGCTACTGACCTATCTCCGCTCGGGATGGTCTTCTGCTGGCCCCACTATGGACCGGACTCTCACTGTTATGTTGGATCCACTAGGGACTGTACTTAGAGGGGGGGTTACCCACATATGCGATCCTCCCCAAGGTTTCTCATAGTCATTCACATGGACGTCCCTTGTGTGGGCTCTGTGCCGAGGATGTCGTTGTGGCTTGTGCAGCCCTTTGAGACTTTTGTGATTTAGGGGTATATAAATAAAGATTGATTGATTGATTGAAACCGATCTAGTGAGAGCTGCAGTTCAGGACCAGATAAAGCCAGGAGGACCACAGCATCTGCAAAAACCAGGGATCCGATCCTGCAGCCACCAAAATGGATCCTCTCAATGCCTTGACTACAAATGATTTCCATAAAAGTTAGGAACAGAATCGGTGACAAAGCGCAGCCGTGGCGAAGTACAGCACTAACTGGAAACGGGTCCGACTTATTGCCGGCAATGTGGACCAAGCTCTGAACAGACCACTAACGTCAAATCTCTAGCCGAAATATCATAATGTGCCAAACTAGAGTAAAAATAGTATTACAGTTGGAGGACTACTTGGCCTCTTATTTGAATCCATAACTGGTTCTTGCTTGGCAAATGTACCCCACTTCATCTCACCTAGGACCAAAGCCAAGGATGTTGTTGTGGTTTGTGAAACCCTTTGAGGCATTTGTGATTAAGGGCTATATAAATAAACTTTGATTGACTTCTCTTCAGTTTTTTATGGTCATTTGCTGTGTAGTTTGTTTTTCTGTTATCTTACTAGCTAACACACACATTTGTGAACCAACAAATCCCAGTCTAAAACTTTAGGACAGACCGATGTCTTCACAATGCTGCAGTAACTCAACAAGTACCTTCTACCTGAAGTCTAGCTTTGCAATGAGGGTCTGAGTGCATAATTTATTTATTTTTGCTCTTCAAGGAGGACATTTAACATTCCTGCCCCAAATACTTCATATTGCATACATCAACTTTCTACACTCTCACACTAAAACAATACATCCCCTGAGACTGTGCGTCTCTGGACCAATGCTTTGCTCATAACCCGCAGGGACCTTTTGGGATATGGCGACTTCAACATCAGCTAAAAAGTTAGCGTGTGTTTGTGTCAGCATTTTGCAGGTAACATTGCCCAAGGTGAGTGTGTGTGTGAGTGTGTGTGTGTGTGTGTGTGTGTGTGTGTGTGTGTGTGTGTGTGTGTGTGTGTGTGTGTGTGTGTGTGTGTGTGTGTGTGTGTGTGTGTGTGTGTGTGTGTGTGTGTGTGTGTGTGTGTGTGTGTGTGTGTGTGTGTGTGTGTGTGTGTGTGGATTATGGGAAAAAAGCCAGGTATCATTTCTTTCAGATTATGAGCTCTTGAGAATTTGGTAAGAAATTAAAAAGTGCACTTGGCTACTTCTTTGCAAAATAACCACTTTAAAAAGCTGGTAAGGTGGGCTCAAACACACATACTGTAGGGCAGAGGTGTTAAACTCAATTTCACTGAGGGCCACATTGAGTTATGGATGCCTTCAGAGGGCCGTTTGTAACCGAGAATAATGTATAAGGATTCACCACATGATATTATTATACAATTACCTACGCAGTTGATTGTCACATCTTTGCCATGATTTTACAGTAAAATTTAGCGTTTTTTACAGCCATATTACTGTAAATGGAAAAACAGAACCATTGTTTGTTTTTTTTACAGTAAAATTATGGCAACCGAGCTGTCAGTGTTTTACTGTCAAATCTGTTGTCATTTTTTTACAGTGTACAATTTGAAGGATAACTTGCTTTGAAATAATAAGTCAAACAGATATTTATTATTATTTTGATTTGAAATATTTGAAATGTATGATCATAAATTTGTTGCATTTTTAGATAAAATTAAAAGCTGTGCAATGGCGTGCAATACATGTATTTTTTTTCTGTCAAAATGGAAAGAATGCATTAAAGGCCTACTGAAAGCCACTACTACCGACCACGCAGTCTGATACTTTATATATCAATGATGAAATCTTAACATTGCAACACATGCCAATACGGCCGGGTTAGATTACTAACGTGCAATTTTAAATTTCCCGCGAAATATCCTGCTGAAAACGTCTCGGTATGATGACGCCTGCGCGTGACGTCACGGATTGTAGAGGACATTTTGGGACAGCATTGTGGCCAGCTATTAAGTCGTCTGTTTTCATCGCAAAATTCCACAGTATTCTGGACATCTGTGTTGGTGAATCTTTTGCAATTTGTTCAATGAACAATGGAGACTGCAAAGAAGAAAGCTGTAGGTGGGAAGCGGTGTATTTCGGCCGGCTGCAGCAACACGAACACGTAGCCGGTGTTTCATTGTTTACATTCCCGAAAGATGACAGTCGAGCTTTACCATTGGCCTGTGGAGAACTGGGACAACAGAGACTCTTACCAGGAGGACTTTGAGTTGGATACGCAGACGCGGTACCGTGAGTACGCAACCAGAATGTTGCCATAAGCATTTTGTTTAATTTGTATGTGTAACGCAGTACGCAGCTGCGGCTTCCAAACATTTGATCGCGTGCCGCTATGTGCATGTCACGTACGTAACTTTGGGGACTTTGGGGAAATATATGTGCTGTATGAACTTTACGGAGGTGAACGGTACTTTGGGCTGTGGGATTGAGTGTGTTGTGCTGGTGTTTGAGTTGTATTGGCGGGTTATATGGACGGGAGGGGGGAGGTGTTTGTTATGCGCGATTAATTTGTGGCATATTAAATATAAGCCTGGTTGTGTTGTGGCTAATAGAGTATATATATGTCTTGTGTTTATTTACTGTTTTAGTCATTCCCAGCTGAATATCAGGTCCCACCCGCCTCTCACAGCATCTTCCCTATCTGAATTGCTTCCACTGCCCTCTAGTCTTTCATTCTCACTTTCCTCATCCACAAATCTTTCATCCTCGCTCAAATTAATGGGGAAATCGTCGCTTTCTCGGTCCGAATCTCTCTCGCTGCTGCTGGCCATGATTGTAAACAATGTGTAGATGTGAGGAGCTCCACAACCTGTGACGTCACGCTACTTCCGGTACAGGCAAGGCTTTTTTTATCAGCGACCAAAAGTTGCAAACTTTATCGTCGACGTTCTATACTAAATCCTTTCAGCAAAAATATGGCAATATTGCGAAATGATCAAGTATGACACATAGAATGGACCTGCTATGCTCGTGTAAATAAGAAAATCGCATTTCAGTAGGCCTGAAAAGATAAGGTACTTTGACACATTATTTTAAGGCTTTCACGGGCCGCTTTCAATGAGGTGGCGGGTCAGATCTGGCCCCCAAGCTTTGAGTTTGACACCTGTAGGGCTTGGAATTATGGAGGCAAAAATGGTGCACTAGTAAAGGCTCGTTTCATCAACCAATGTTTTGCCATCTAAAGGCCAACGTGACAGTGTTGGAAAGTGGAGCTACATTGTGCAGAGTCAAAAGTAATGATACTTTGATGTCAAGTAGACCATGCAAAAACATATTTTGCAACCTGCTTTTTTTCCAGTATCGTCAGTACCGAATAGCGTGCAACACTTTTTCCTTGTTGTGCTGTGTCGATTCTCGCCTTGCGTCACGCATTTAGAAGTATTCACGGAGAGAGTGAGAGCGTAGATCCGCCACCACAAGCACAGCGTGCAGAACATCTTCAGAAGCATGCAACCTCAACTTCACCACTTCTATAAGCACGAAGAAAACACAACTTGGAAACACTATGTTGTTTGGGAAACCCTTTGAACACCACTGGTTAAATGTATTTTATGTCTGGCTCCTAAAAAAGGCGGATGCTTTCCTTCCCTCTCCTTTATCTCTCCTGCCTTTGCTTCTTTGTCCTGTCTTCTCTTGTTTTGTGTGTCGTAATACATGCTCATACAGTATGTGCTTGGCTCAAGGTTTTTTTTTCTGGTCTCAAACTGAGCTCCCTCCCACAGCTTCCTCCCACATAGGAGCTTAGTTTGTGAGTTAGTTTTTGCTCCTCCTCCTCCCCTTATGTTTACCTTTTTTTCCTACCTTTCTATGGGGCGCCACCCTATTCTGTCGTTTCTGAACGAGCACATATAGTTGTAATTTTGAAGTGCAATGACAATACAGTTCCATTCCTACGCATTTCCTATTCCAGTTCTACTTAATACCTACTTAAGACAAAGTGGAGACACGGGGTCATTTGCTGAATGCAGCTCTTTGTAAAAATTTAAAGTAAAAAAACAAAAATAAAAAACTGCCAAAAAATTCAAAATAGTGGAATATGGCAAAACCTGAGAATATCCATTAATAACAAGGGGTCTTTAAATATATGTTTTAGCCGTTTTATTTTTCATTTCTTTACAAATGACACAACCTCACACGACCGCTAAATTAAAAGAATATTAAGAACAATATTGTTTGTTGTATGTACTTAAAGACTGCGCCATTGCCGTTCTTTTTAGATTGTAAAATAGTTGACTATTGTTATTAATGAGCATATTTATATTCAAAATATTGTATGTTTTTATATATTGGGAGTAGCGTTGTCCCGATACCAATATGTTGGTACTGATACCAAAATTATTTTGATACTTTTCTAAATAAAGGGGACCACAAAAATTGTCAAGTTTTTTTTGTTTTTTTAATTTTATGGTACATTAAACATATGTTTCTTATTGCAAGTTAGTCCTTAAATAAAATAGTGAACATACACTACCGTTCAAAAGTTTGGGTTCACCCAAACAATTTTGTGGAATAGCCTTCATTTCCAAGAACAAGAATAGACTGTCGAGTTTCAGATGAAAGTTCTCTTTTTCTGGCCATTTTGAGCGTTTAATTGACCCCACAAATGTGATGCTCCAGAAACTCAATCTGCTCAAAAGAAGGTCAGTTTTGTAGCTTCTGTAACGAGCTAAACTGTTTTCAGATGTGTGAACATGATTGCACAAGGGTTTTCTAATCATCAATTAGCCTTCTGAGCCAATGAGCAAACACATTGTACCATTAGAACACTGGAGTGATAGTTGCTGGAAATGGGCCTCTATACACCTATGTAGATATTGCACCAAAAACCAGACATTTGCAGCTAGAATAGTCATTTACCACATTAGCAATGTATAGAGTGTATTTCTTTAAAGTTAAGACTAGTTTAAAGTTATCTTCATTGAAAAGTACAGTTCTTTTCCTTCAAAAATAAGGACATTTCAATGTGACCCCAAACTTTTGAACGGTAGCGTACTTAACAACTTGTCTTTTTTTAGTAAGTAAGCAAACAAAAACTCCTAATTTAGTCTGCTGACATATGCAGTAACATATTGTCATTTATCATTCTATTATTTTGTCAACATTATTAAGGACAAGTGGTAGAAAATGAATTATCTACATGTTCACATCTGCTTACTTTCTCTTTTAACATGTTCTATCTACACTTCTGTTAAAATGTAATTATCACTTATTCTTCTGTTGTTTGATACTTTACATTAGTTTTGGATGATACCACAAATGTGGGTATCAATCCGATACCAAGTCGTTACAGGATCATACATTGGTCATATTCAAAGTCCTCATGTGTCCAGGGATATATACCAGGGGGTGGCGGACTGCTACTTTTCAGAGGCGGTATAGTACCAAATATGATTCATTAGTATTGTGGTACTATACTAATACCGGTATACCCTACCACCCTAATTGGGAAGTTATTACTTTTGGCCGCTTATACTGTAATTTGAATTCTCTGCAAAAATATGTAAAAGCACAGTGATCTTAAATATTTTAACGTTTGAAACAGTTTTCAATAAAGTAGTGAATTTAAAAGTACATGGGTTCCGTTTTCATTTTCACCCAAGTATCCAGAACTGTTGAAATTCATAGGTATCGACAATACATTGCGTTACCGTGACAACAGGCAACATGAAGCTGCTCAATATGCAATATGACATTGGAATGGAAACAGGAGTGGGAGAGCGTCTCCAATCAAAATCAGGACCTTTTTTCTCCGTAGTCAATTCGTCGATCAAGGATATTAATGATCAAGGATTAACTACTTCTAAGTCACTAATCCTCGTCTCCATGGCGACAAATAAAGTACGTTTCTTACAAGTATCATCCCTGCAGGACGAGGAATAGCTAAACGTGCTTCACTACACACCGTAGCTCACCTGCGTCACAATGTAAACAAACGCCATTGGTGGATCTACACCTGACATCCATTGTAATGATACCAGGTATCTATGATTACATCGATATTTTTTAGCATCACAAAATCTTTTGGTTTTTTAAGTTTACATTATGTTTATAAATTCAGGAAATATGTCCCTGGACACATGAGGACTTTGAGTATGATCCTGTAACGACTTGGTATCGGATTGATACCCAAATTTGTGGTATCATCCAAAACTAATGTAAAGTATCCAAACAACAGAAGAATAAGTGATTATTACATTTTAACAGAAGTGTAGATAGAACATGTTAAAAGAGAAAGTAAGCAGATATGAACAATAAATGAACAAGTAGATTAATAATTAATTTTCTACCGCTTGTCCTTAATAATTTTGACAAAATAATAGAATGGAAAATGACACAATATGTTACTGCATATGTCAGCAGACTAATTAGGAGCCTTTGTTTGCTTACTTACTACTAAAAGACAAGTTGTCTTGTATAGTCACGATTTTATTTAAGGACAATGAGAAACATATGTTTAATGTACCATACGATTGTTTGTTAAAATAAAGACTAATAATGACATTTTTTGTGGTCCCCTTTATTTATAAAAAAGTATTGATAAGTACCGAAAAGTATCGAAATACATTGCCAAAATATTGTTATCGGTACAACACTAGTACAGGTCTTTCAGTCCAAATTCAGAGGCAAACGAGTGTTGTCTTTTTTGCCAGCTAAAAAGGCCCACATTAGATTTAACATGCTGCTGCAGATAACTAAATCTCAACTGAAACCCAGCTCTCACTTAGACAATGACGTGCACGCTAACAAAGGCAGACGGCTTTAATCCCTTCCACTGAAAGGGGGCTCATATTCATAATTCGCCTCCGTAATATACTATAGTTTCACGGCGGGATTAGCTCCCGTCGTTGGCTGTCCTCCCCGTGACCCAGAGGCTACTTATCAGCCAGCAGACACCCGAGCCAACTCCAGGGCTCAGAAAAGCTGAGGAGAGTGCACCGAGACCCGGATAAGCGAAGTGCGCCGACGCTCAGCCGGGCAAGCTATTGTCTGGGTATTATCCTTCTCATACAACAGGGGAGTGGGAGAGGGCTTGGGAACGTTGAAGTTATATTTAAGGCGTAAGGTTGAAGGAATACGACTTCACAACAATGTAGGGACCTTCAGGACCAGACAATGGGTTGTTTATAGTGGTCTAACCATTTGCTTGGACAATTCCATTAAATAATATAATAATTATATTTAAGAAGGGGAACCGGAGGGTGTGTTCCAACTATCGTGGGATCACACTCCTCAGCCTTCCCGGTAAGGTCTATTTAGGTGTACTGGAGAGGAGGCTACGCCGGATAGTCGAACCTCGGATTCAGGAGGGACGGTGTGGTTTTCGTCCTGGTCGTGGAACTGTGGACCAGCTCTATACTCTGCTTTGGAGTTTGCCCAACCAGTCTACATGTGCTTTGTGGACTTGGAGAAGGCATTCGACCGTGTCCCTCGGGAAGTCCTGTGGGGAGTGCTCAGGGGTATCGGACTGTCTGATTGTGGCGGTCCGCTCCCTGTACGATCAGTGTCAGAGCTTGGTCCGCATTGCCGGCAGTAAGTCGGACCCGTTTCCAGTGAGGGTTGGACTCCGCCAAGGCTGCTCTTTGTCACCGATTCTGTTCATATAATCTCTAGGCGCAGTCAAGGCGTTGAGGGGATCTGGTTTGGTGGCTGCAGGATTAGGTCTTTGCTTTTTGCAGATGATGTGGTCCTGATGGCTTCATCTGGCCAGGATCTTCAGCTCTCACTGGATCGGTTCGCAGCCGAGTGTGAAGCGACTGGGATGAGAATCAGCACCTCCAAGTCCGAGTCCATGGTTCTCGCCCGGAAAAGGGTGGCGTGTCATCACCGGGTTGGGGAGGAGACCCTGCCCCAAGTGGAGGAGTTCAAGTACCTCGGAGTCTTGTTCACGAGTGAGGGAAGAGTGGATCGTGAGATCGACAGGCGGATCAGTGCGGCGTCTTCAGTAATGCGGGCGCTGTATTGATCCGTTGTGGTGAAGAAGGAGCTGAGCCGGAAGGCAAAGCTCAATCAATCAATCAATGTTTATTTATATAGCCCTAAATCACAAGTGTCTCAAAGGGCTGCACAAGCCACAACAACATCCTCGGTACAGAGCCCACATACGGGCAAGGAAAAACTCACCCCAGTGGGACGTCGATGTGAATGACTATGAGAAACCTTGGAGAGGACCGCATATGTGGGTAACCCCCCCCCCCCCCCCTCTAGGGGAGACCGAAAGCAATGGATGTCGAGTGGGTCTGACATAATATTGTGAAAGTCCAGTCCACAGTGGATCCAACACATCAGCGAGAGTCCAGTCCATAGTGGGGCCAGCAGGAAACCGTCCCAAGCGGAGACGGGTCAGCAGCGCAGAGATGTCCCCAACCGATGCACAGGCTAGCGGTCCACCCCGGGTCCCGACTCTGGAAGCTCTCAATTTACCGGTCGATCTAGGTTCCCATCCTCACCTATGGTCATGAGCTTTGGGTTATGACCGAAAGGACAAGATCACGGGTACAAGCGGCCGAAATGAGTTTCCTCCGCCGGGTGGCGGGGCTCTCCCTTAGAGATAGGGTGAGAAGCTCTGTCATCCGGGGGGAGCTCAAAGTAAAGCCGCTGCTCCTCCACGTGGAGAGGAGCCAGATGAGGTGGTTCGGGCATCTGGTCAGGATGCCACCCGAAAGCCTCCCTAGGGAGGTGTTTAGGGCACGTCCAACCGGTAGGAGGCCACGGGGTAGACCCAGGACACGTTGGGAAGACTATGTCTCCGGGCTGGCCTGGGAACGCCTCGGGATCCCCCGGGAAGAGCTGGACGAAGTGGCTGGGGAGAGGGAAGTCTGGGCTTCCCTGCTTAGGTTGCTGCCCCCGCGACCCGACCTTGGATAAGCGGAAGAAGATGGATGGATGGATGGAATTTGATTAATTTTTTTCTTTCTTTGATGCGCCTGAAAGAGTGGCAGCACATCACAGTAGCTCCTTTGACTTACTTCATTTTACTTTATTTTTGGTATTCTTCTCAACTTTTCTTGCTTTTTTTTTTTTTTTAAATCACTTATATTTTCCATAAACCACTTATTATGGTTCTTGGGCACTTGTGTGTGTTTTTGTTACTTTTCTTTTTCTTTCCGGGCCGTTTTGTGTTCGGCCCTTTGTTTACACACGCGAGGAGCTGTCTGTGCTCTCCTTGCACCCAGGGGATCGCGGCCGGACATTCCCGTGGAACTTACGGAAAAAGTGCAGGCACAAAGATGAAGTAGCGTTGAAGATTTACTTTTTTTTTTTTTTCTTTAGATTTATTGGTCCCCGTGGGGAAATTTATTTTCACTGACCGTACATTTAGATAATAAACATTACACATCAGGGACAAAAATAGCAAAAAGACATCATACGTGAAAGTGACAGCACCAACACATTTACAGGCTTGTCAGACAGGTCGGCCGGGATGAGGCTTTTCCCGAGGCGGGCCCTCCGGAATTTGATGGTTCTGTACCTGCGCCCTGATGGTAGTGGGATGATATATTGGTGTAGTGGGTGAGTGATATCCTTGACTATTGTGTTTGCCAGTCGAATGATGGACCTGCGGTTTGAATCTGGGATGTTGGGTGCGGGTAGGCCGATGATTTTAGCTGCTGTGTTCGTAATGCGTGCGAGTTTGGTCCGGTTGGTTACAGAAAGCATAGTGAAGAAACATGTGGAACAGTACAGAAGGATGGCTTGAAGGAATTTATTTTTTTATTTTTATTTTTTGTAGTTTTTTTTGTGTCCTGTCCAGCTTCTCAGATAAATCATATAGTTGATGTAGATGCCCGTATCGGCTGTTTACATTTACTTTACAAAAGAGAAGTGTAGGATACTTTTCTTGTTGCCTTATTTGTATTTGACTTTATTAAATGTATTTATATTATCATTTGGTGCAGCCGGGCCGGAGCAGGAGGGGATAGAAAGAGGAAAAAAAGGAAGACAGAGGAGGAAATTGTGGGGACAAGAGGGGGATAAGACAGAGAGACAAAAACAACAACAGCAAACACAACAACAATAGAACAACATCAGCAAATAGGATATGTACAAATATGATGGTGAAAGTGATAGCAAAGAAGCAGTTAGCGTTTTTTTACACCAAAAATGGAGCAATACAAATACCAATAGAAATAGCGCTATTGATAATGAATAATACCAATAATTTACCTTTATTATCAACAATACAGTTGTTCCATTGCAACAATACATATACGTAATGATAACTAGAGATACAAAATGAATACCGAAAAATGGAGGGGAAGAAAAACATGAGTAAAACACTTCTACCTCGAAAAACTAGTCATTTTCTGCCGTACAAACCAGGCCAAAACCAACTTGTCATCTGTCACCAACACGCATACCACTAAACCACTGGTGCGTTTATGGCCACACAAAAAGTCGGACCACTCAAACACCACACAAAGTTACACTATGACTCCTCAGTCATACGTGTGCTTATTCTACTGTCATTTATTATTAATGTTAATTTATTTATATTAATCATGGAATGCTGTTACTAGAGAAAGTTACAGGAATGCACTCTTCATCCTATGCTTACATTTCATTGTGCAACATGAGGATGTTTAAGGGGAACTAAATGTGATCTCTAAAAGGGGTACAAATGATTTCCAAAGCAGTGCTTTGGGTATAAAGTTAAGTTAGGTTAAATGAAAGTATTATTATTAATTATTATTATTATTATTATTATTTATCTTACGGTATATATCAAAAATAATATTGAGCAAAATTTAATTGAAATAGTGTCGATGTGGCCCTCGGGCAGTGCTCGGGTTGCTCATGCGGCCCCCGGTAAAAATTAATTGCCCACCCCTGCCCTAGGGCAACAACGTTAATATATGTTTGATGAAACGTGATTATGTGCATGAGTGTATGTATGCATATGTACTTGTATATGTACAGTATGTGTATATGTGTGTTTGTACAGTGAATGTATATGTACAGTATGTGTATATGTATGTTTGTACAGTGAATGTATATTTACAGTATGTATATATGTATGTTTGTACAGAGAATGTATATGTACAGTATGTATGTATGTTTGTACCGTGAACGTGCGTGTGGACGTACGAATGTAGGTATGTACTGTATTCGTGTATGTATACGGGAGCGTAAGTACCTATGTATGTGTGTATGAATAACGGTGTGTATGTGAGTATATGCTTGAAAGAAATTTAAGCCTGCAATTCTCTCCGTCCTCATCGGGAACGTGCGTTCTTTGGCGAATAAAATGGACAAATTGTTTGGGCTCGTCCGCACTCAAAAAGAGTACGCCGTGTGTACAGCACCCTGTGCTGTACGGAGACTTGGCTACGCACAGATCACGCACACACAGAGCGCAGAAGCAGCGGGGAGAGGAAAAATGGCAAATAAAGGCAATTCGACTAGTTAATAAAGAGCGCAATATGGAGGTATTTGGGTTTCAAAACGCTTGCAAGCAGTGTTTTGAAACACGCCTCGCCAAAAGGTGGCAAGGCAGTATTACCACATGGGCTTCAAACTTAGGTAAACATTTAAAAAAACAAGCATCCAGACCTGCACAATGGCTTTAAAGGTAATAACGTAAAGCAGCTCCTCTACTGTGCACATATCGACACAGCTGGCTTGTTGCCAACTATTAGCGTGGTCCAAACCGCCCAAGTAGCATAAATTAATGCAAGTAAAATGACAAACTCCCACAATTTGTGTTTTACCTGCTACAGGTCCTGTCTGTGTACTTTGAGAAAAAGTATTGACAATTCGCTTCTCTTTCTTCCCCTCGATTTAGTTCCACACAGTAACTCCAGGGTTTCCCACACATTAATTTATTTGTGGCGGCCCGCCACGAAAGAATTACGTCCGCCACAAATAATAAAAATAAAAAAATTAAAAATTAAAAAAAATTAAAAATATATATATATATTTTTTTGGTCCTCTCCAGCTTCTCAGGCAAATCATATAGTTGATGTAGATGCCCATATCGGCTGTTCAGATTTACTTTACAAAAGAGAAGTGTAGGATACTTCTCTTGTTGCCTTATTTGTATTTGACTTTATTAAATGTATTTATATTAGAAACACAACATGTGTATATAACTAAGGGTGCAAAGTCTGCAGGCAGTAAGAAACACATGGTTAAGTGTAGGGAGTAAAACTGATGGCAGTCTAAAGTTCAAGATTTTTGGAGCTCTTTGTTCAGTGGATCAAATGTTTGATGAAGCTCTGTGTCTATCTACCACCACTACTGTTTTCTGTTTATTTGTTACTGACTGTGGCAGGACACCTCTGCCTCTGTTTCACTTTATGTTGCTGGTAAATAATATGGTTGTAGTAGTAGGCTAAAGTTAAATTATTTAGTATGCACTAATTAAAGGGGCAGAGCTTTAAGAGACATTTTAGCTTTTATATTTTATAAGATATATTTTTTGTAAGAACCACAATTAATAAATATATTTCAGTGAATAACTTATTGTTCAAATCTGTATATAAATATGTACATAAAGTGTTGTAATTATATTGTAAAATGGATGGATGGACGTTTAAAACAAAACTGTTATTATTAATAAGTAAGTATACATTTTTTTAGCCTTTTTAGAGAAAATCAAATCATTGTAGTAAATTATGCAAATTACTCGATGATGCCATGGTGCCCACGCCCATAGCCACGCCCATAGCCACGCCCCCACCGCCACAGGTATCTTGGCAGTTTATGGGAAACACTGAACTCAGTTACAAAGGATGGAAAGGATAAGGATGGAAGGATAATGCACACAAGGGCGAAAACAAAAGGGTATAAAGTACACAAAAAATGTACCATAGTAGCAATGTAAATATAACATGTATGTAATATTTTCATTTTATATATACATTATATAATATATACTATGTATAACAAATCCCAATTACCATATACAACACACCCCGCCTTCCGCCCGAGTGCAGCTGAGATAGGCTTCAGCACCCCCCGCGAACCCGAAAGGGACAATCGGTAGAAAATGGATGGATGGAATATTACAGTACTTCCCCCTCCCGCCTGTCTTCCTTTGTTTCCGCTTTCTATCCCCTCCTGCGCCAAACATGAATATAAATCCATTTAATAAAGTCAAATACAAATATGGCAACAATAGAAGTATCCCACACTTCTCTTTTGTAAAGTAAATCTGTACAGCAGATATGAACATCTACATCAGCTATATGATTTGCCTGAGTGGCTGGACAGGACAAAAAAAATAAACGAAAAAATAAATAGTATTGATTTTAGTATTTACTAATGATTGTACTTGTCTTAAAGCACAGACCAAGAGTGGCAACCATTAATTAATAAAGCATTTAATATATCAAAGCTTTCTATTTCATTCTGACCTAATCACAGATTATTGCAGTCTACATATAATATGTACAATTGTAAATTGTTCTTTGAGTGGAACAAGAACAGCCCAATGTGTTAAATGCCTTTTAATTTTTATTTAAAAAATTGAATTTTTAATTATTTTAATTTTTCTAAAATTGTTATTTGACTGCAGTAAGAAACATATTTAATGTATCGTAAGATTTTTGTTCAAATAAAGCCTTTATGTTTAACCCTAATACATACGCAACACACACACACACACACACATTGTTTTTGTCTTATTCCCCTCTTGTTCCCATAAATTCATTATTTTCTTCTTTCTATCCCCTCCAGCTATGGTGCAGCTGCACCAAACACTAAATATATTCTAACATTTAATAAAGTCAAATACAAATAAGGCGGAAAGAAACGTATCCAACACTTCTTTTGTAAAGGAAACCTGTACAGCAGATATGGGCATCTACATCAACTATATGATTTGCCTTAGCGCACGGGTGTCAAACTCAAAATCTGGCCCGCCACATTATTTAATGTGGCCCGCGAAAGCCTGGAAGTAAGGAGTTAATAAAACGCATAATATTTTCTTACTAAATATATTTGTTCTTTCCCTTTTTGACATTAAAAATCATGTACCGCATGCTATTGCATATCCTTTCAAATTCAATATTATCCAAATCAAAATATTATATTATCATGAATTCCAAAAAATGTTTTTGTTAAAATAAAGATAAATACCGGACTTAAATATCTGCTTGACTTATGATTAAAACAAATTTTCAATCAAATTGTAGACTGTAAAGTTGACAATAGATTGTAGGGTAAAACTCCGCCAACTGAGTTTTTTTTTCTTCCGTAAAATCAACTTAGGTACTGTTTTTTTTTACATATACAGTAAGACACTAAAATATTAAAATCAAACAAAAAAAACATTAAAAAAAACAAAAAAACAAACTGGCAGCTTTGTTGTTTGAATTTTACCGCTAAAAACAAAAGGTATTGTTTCTCCATTGCATTCCATTTATAAATTTTTTTTATATGCTGTAAAAAACAAAACACTGCTTTAACTGTAAAATTCTGGTGACTGAGCTGCTAGTTTTTAAGTAAAATGTAAAATATTTTTTTGGAGTTTATGTAAAAAAATATATTGTTAATGTATTATGTGTATATATATATATATATATATATATATATATATATATATATCAGTGTTTCCCACACTTTCATTTATTTGTGGCGGCCCGCCACGAAAGAATTACGTCCGCCACAAATAAAAAAAAAAATATTTTTTTATTTTTTGTCCTGTCCAGCTTCTCAGGCAAATCATATAGTTGATGTAGATGCCCATATAGGCTGTTCAGATTTACTTTACAAAAGAGAAGTGTAGGATACTTCTCTTGTTGCCTTATTTGTATTTGACCACTACTGTTTTCTGTTTATTTGTTACTGACTGTGGCAGGACACCTCTGCCTCTGTTTCACTTTATGTTGCTGGTAAATAATATGGTTGTAGTAGTAGGCTAAAGTTAAATTATTTAGTATGCACTAATTAAAGGGGCAGAGCTTTAAGAGACGTTTTAGCTTTTATATTTTATAAGATATATTTTTTGTAAGAACCACAATTAACAAATATATTTCAGTGAATAACTTATTGTTCAAATGTGTATATAAATATGTACATAAAGTGTTGTAATTATATTGTAAAATTGATGGATGGATGGATGGACGTTTAAAACAAAACTGTTATTATTAATTCGTAAGTATACATTTTTTGAGCCTTTTTAGAGAAAATCATATCATTGTAGTACATTATGCAAATTACTCGATGATGTCATGGTGACCACGCCCATATCCACTCCCCCACCGCCACAGGTATCTTGGCAGTTTATGGGAAACACTGTGTATATATATATATATATATATATATATATATATATATATATATATATATATATATATATATATATATACACACACACACATGTATATTCAGTCGAGGTTACTGTGGTTTATCCGTTATACAGTGCTCAATACTGGGGTAGAGTGGAATATACGTTAGGTCAGGAAAAAACACAGAGGGTA
This sequence comes from Entelurus aequoreus, assembly GCF_033978785.1. NCBI lineage: Eukaryota > Metazoa > Chordata > Actinopteri > Syngnathiformes > Syngnathidae > Entelurus > Entelurus aequoreus. Next base: position 20,988,885 of record NC_084750.1, on the reverse strand, counting down.
TATCATCCCTACAAGCCTGTTTTGCAGGTTTCTCTGCTCTTCAGGGATCCCTCTTTGTTTTTTCCTCACCTAACGTACACATGTATATTCATGTATTACTCATCGTTAAAAGCGGCCCTCTGAGGGCTACCATAACTGCCACGTGGCCCTCAATGAAAACGAGTTTGACACTCCTGCCGTAGCGGATAGATAGTAGAGATTTTTGAAAATGAAAGACCCCGAAATGGACAAGCGGTAGGAAATGGATGGATGGAAACATATTTATTTATTTGTGTGCAAAAAACGGAAGTTTGAGGACTACTGTTGTAAACAGTTTAATGCTGAAACTATTAGAGAATATACACTACCGTTCAAAAGTTTGGGGTCACATTGAAATGTCCTTATTTTTCAATGAAGATAACTTTAAACTAGTCTTAACTTTAAAGAAATACACTCTATACATTGCTAATGTGGTAAATGACTATTCTACCTGCAAATGTCTGGTTTCTGGTGCAATATCTACATAGGTGTATAGAGGCCCATTTCCAGCAACTATCACTCCAGTGTTCTAATGGTACAATGTGTTTGCTCATTGGCTCAGAAGGTTAATTGATGATTATAAAACCCTTGTGCAATCATGTTCACACATCTGAAAACAGTTTAGCTCGTTACAGAAGCTACAAAACTGACCTTCCTTGAAGCAGATTGAGTTTCTGGAGCATCACATTTGTGGGGTCAATTAAACGCGCAAAATGGCCAGAAAAAGAGAACTTCCATCTGAAACTCGACAGTCTATTCTTGTTCTTAGAAATGAAATCCACAAAATTGTTTGGGTGACCCCAAACTTTTGAACGGTAGTGTACGTTAGGTCAGGAAAAAACAGAGGCTATGTCATCCCCACAAGCCTGTTTCACATGGCTCTTCTCTTTTCGAACATGTTGAAAAGAAAAACTGGAAGTTGTAATGTATCATGTTGTACGCTTGCGTGTTCGAAATAAACTCAAACTTAACTCAACGCAACATGTTTCCCTGCTATTCAGGAAAACCTGCAAAACAGGCTTGTAGGGATGAACTAGCCTATTTTTTTAAACTATTTTTCATGAAAAAATGTTTTTGTTGTTGCAAAAAACAGGCCGTTGTTCAAACAGTTTAATGCTGAAAATGTTTGATTCATTAATAATAATCCTAATGGATTATCACATTGAGGGACGACTTTACTAATAACCTGGCCCAAAATGGGATGGTTTGTTTTTTTTTTCCCCCCCAAAGCACCCCCTTCAATGTCAACACACAAGGAAGCCGAAGCGGAGAGCAGTGCAATATGTGATGGATAGCCATTTTAAAAACATGCATTGCACATGCAAAATGAATAATTGAGCCATTTTCAGCCGGGATAATGTTGATGCCCGAGGACGCTACTTACTCACTCGGCCACTAAATATTGAAGACAAATCAAGCCGTGAGCTGGCTGTGGATTTTACCTTCGTGCTCGAGGACTATACTCCAAGCACAGTAGGGAACATGGGACACGGACGGCCTTAATCTGAGCACTTCACGTGAGAAATGATCCTCCCTGTTTACTACACCGCCCCGTGCTGCTTAAAAGACATGGGCGAGGAGATAAGTTGCGGTTGAACAAAAGCAATACAGTAATACTGCCGTGGAACAGATAAAGGGATAAATGGATGAGGATATGAAGTGTCACATAAAAACACAAACAGGCACATAAAAGATAAATGCTCTGTATAAATGGACACAGGCACAAATCAAGAGCGGGTCCACACACACACACACTATCTTCTTAGATAAATGGTGACAGGAAAACCCACTTTGTCACTCACACACACACACACACACACACACACACACACACACACACACACACACACACACACACACACACACACACACACACACACACACACACACACACACACACACACACACACACACACACATACACCCAGCAAGACTATAATAGCAGCAGTAACAGCAGAGCGCATTCATTTCAAAGCGGGTTCTCCCGTTAAAAGAGTCATTAAACTTTCAACTTGTGTCATGTGACATACTGTAAGGCAGGGGTGTCCAAACTTTTTCCACTGAGGGCCGCACACGGAAAAATTAAAGCATGTGGGGGCCATTTTGATATTTTTCATTTTCAAACCATAACAAAATACATGCATTTTTTATTTATTTTACCTTTAGGGGTCCCGGGGACCATAAAGGGTCTCAGTCATTAAAATGTTAAAAATAAGTCAGATTATTATTTTTTTTTAATTATTTAACGCTTACAGTAAATCTCTATATCAACTTGAAGTTGATATAAAGTAATACAAATAAAAAACATGTTTTATGGCTTTTCTGTCAAAAACAACTTAGTTTTTTTATAGTAAAACTGAAATATGCAGTATTTAGTAATAAGAGCCCTAAAAGATCAAAAATGCAGGACACCATTGATTTTAATTCTTTCATATTTTTGAGTAATCACAGTGAAAAGATAAATAAAAAATCACTAAATATATTTGGGATCCAAAAGGTGCCCCACTCATAAAGTGATACATTTTTATTAGGTTTTTCTTTTACTTTCAACACTTAAGTTACGAGATCAACTTCAGATATATCTGTCGATTTTATGCTGGAAATATTATTTTGTTTTTTTATGCGCTTTTGTCAAAGAAAACTTTGATGTTTTTATATGGCTACTACACAATACATGCAATATTTACCACATAAAACATTTTAAAGTGAAATATTTGAAATAATTCGAGCCCTGAAAATAATTCATTATAACATGGATTTTTTTTGAGCAATGGCAAAAAAAGAAAAATGAAGAAAGACAAAAGAAAAAAAAACAGCCTGCATGGCAGCTTTTGTGTCAACATTGCAACTTTTTCTCATTAGATTTCACCTCATTCCACTTTTTTTAATGTTCTTTTTTATTTTTACAATAGTATTTCCAGAATGTGTGGCGGGCCGGTAAGCAATTAGCTGCGGGCCGCACTTTGGACATCCCTGATGTAAAGAGACCGGGGCTGTCCCGCTCGCTCAAGTCCACCGTGCAATTAAGTACTGTTAAGCAGTACAGTGCACATGTATCTTTAGTAGAGATGTCCGATAATGGCTTTTTTGCCGATATCCGATATTGTCCAACTCTTAATTACCGATTCCAATATCAACCGATACGATATATACAGTCGTGGAATTAACACACTATTATGCCTAATTTTGTTGTGATGCCCCGCTGGATGCATTAAACAATGTAACAAGGTTTTCCAAAATAAATCAACTCAAGTTATGGAAAAGAATGCCAAAATGGCACTGCCATATTTATTATTGAAGTCACAAAGTGCATTATTTTTTTTTAACATGCCTCAAAACAGCAGCTTGGAATTTGGGACATGCTCTCCCTAAGAGAGCATGAGGAGGTTTAGGTGGGCGGGGTTGAGGTGGAGGGGGCTTAGCGGGGGGTGTATATTGTAGCGTCCTGGAAGAGTTAATGCTGCAAGGGGTTCTGGGTATTTGTTCTGTTGTGTTACGGTGCGGATGTTCTCCCGAAATGTGTTTGTCATTCTTGTTTGGTGTGGGTTCACAGTGTGGCGCATGTTTGTAACAGTGTTAAAGTTGTTTATACGGTCACCCTCAGTGTGACCTGTATGGCTGTTGACCAAGTATGCATTGCATTCACTTGTGTGCGTGTGAAAAGCCGTAGATATCACGTGATTGGGTCGGCACGCATAGGCAGTGCCTTTAAGGTTTATTGGTGCTCTGTACTTCTCCCTACCTCCGTGTACCACTCCGTACAGCGGCGTTTTAAAAAGTCATACATTATACTTTTTGAAACCGATACCGATAATTTCCGATATTACATTTTAAAGCATTTAATCGGCCGATAATATCGGCAGTCCGATATTATCGGACATCTCTAATCTTTAGGGTTGCCCCGATACCAGTAACGGTACCAAAATGCATTTTGATACTTTTCTAAATAAAAGGGCACCACAAAAAAATGGCATTATTGGCTTTATTTTAACAAAAAAATCTTAGGGTACATTAAACATATGTTCCTTATTGCAAGTTTGTCCTTAAATAAAAAAGTGAACACACAAGATAACTTTTCTTTTATTAGTAAGTAAGCAAACAAAGGCTCCTAATTTAGCTGCTGACATATGCAGTAACATATTGTGTCATTTATCATTCTATTATTTTGTAGTATTTCCTGAGTTTATAAACATAATATAAATTTAAAAAAATTTTTTTTTTTTAAAAAACTATCGATGCAATCATAGTAATATCGACTAGATACGTGCCAGTACTTGGTATCATTACAGTGGATGTCAGGTGTAGATCCACCCATGGTGTTTGTTTACATTGTGACGGCGGTGAGCTACGGTGTGTAGTGAAGCATGTTTAGCTATTCCTCGTCCTGCAGGGATGATACTTGTAAGAAACATACTTTATCTGTCGCCGTGGAGGCGAGGATTAGTGATTTAGAAGTAGCTAAACACTGCAGACTGCGGCTGGACGTTAGCCGCTAGCTAGCTAGCCATGTCCTAAAGCACCTCCTTTGTAACTGAGCTACTGTGTGGAACAATTTCCTTTGTGGATCAATAAAGTTTGTCTAAGTCTTAAAAGTGCATCTACAAAGTAATGAGCAACGCCTGTGAATTGTCATTGTCATTTGAGGGTATTGTGTGTAGAATTTTGAGGACAAAAATGAATTCATACAATTTTGGAGTAAGGAAGTAACATAAAATATGATAGCTGGTAGAGTGGCCGTGCCAGCAATTTGAGGGTTCCAGGTTCGATTCCCGCTTTCGCCATCCCAGTCACTGCCGTTGTGTCCTTGGGCAAGACACTTTACCCACCTGCTCCCAGTGCCACCCACACTGGTTTAAATGTAACTTAGATATTGGGTTTCACTATGTAAAAGCACTTTGAGTCACTAGAGGACTGAAGTGAAGTGAATTATATTTATATAGCGCTTTTCTCTAGTGACTCAAAGCACTTTTACATAGTGAAACCCAATATCTAAGTTACATTTAAACCAGTGTGGGTGGCACTGGGGTATCAGGTGGGTAAAGTGTCTTGCCCAAGGACACAACGGCAGTGACTAGGACGGCGGAAGCGGGGATCCAACCTGGAACCCTCAAGTTGCTGGCACGGCCACTCTACCAACCGAGCTATGCCGCCCCAAGCTATCATATTTTATGTTACTTCCTTACTCCAAAATCGTACAAATTCATTTTTGTCCTCAAAATTCTACACGCAGTACCCTCAAATGACAATGAGAAATAGAGAAAAGCGCTATATAAATATAATTCACTTCACATAGCTGCGGACCTAATACTTGGGAAAACACTGAGCTGAGCTGAACTTCCGAGTCGATACGGGCCAAAAGAGAAAAAACATCCACTTACATCTAAAGGCAATTTAGCCCCCAATTAACCTAATTTGCATGTTTTAGTGCAGGGGAGGACGTAGGAGCCCCTAAAGAGAACCCACGCTGTCCTGGGGGGGGAGGAGGAGCATGCAAGCTCAGCAGCACCTTCTTGCCAAGTGCACCACACACTGTTTTTACAATTAAAACCGGTAGCCTACGGGTCGGGTTGCTGGAGTCTCCATCGAGTTGTGTTTATTGCAAAGTACATAACTGTGTCCCCTTAATGGCTTTTTATCTTCCCCACTGCCCTGATAATTATGCACCTCGCTCCTCCTCGGAACCAGTCCTCAATCGGACTGCTAATACAAAGGCCTGAGAGAGAGGCGATGGTACGTGGATGCATGGACTGTAGAAAGGAGTCATTGAGTGAGTCAGAAGGTTTAAGAGTGTGTTGGAGGGAGGAAAGCAGCAATGATGAGGACAGCTTGAGTCAGACATCTGAGGAGGAAGACGGTGACGTGTTTAAAGGCCTACTGAAATGAAATGTTTTTATTTAAACGGGGATAGCAGATCCATTCTATGTGTCATACTTGATCATTTCGCGATATTGCCATATTTTTGCTGAAAGGATTTAGTAGAGAACATCGACGATAAAGTTGCAACTCTTGGTCGCTGATTAAAAAAAAGCCTTGCCTGTACCGGAAGTAGCGTGACGTCAACAGTTTAAAGGCTCCTCACATTTTCCTATTGTTTTCAATGGAGCGAGAGAGATTCGGACCGAGAAAGCGACGATTACCCCATTAATTTGAGCCAGGATGAAAGATTTGTGGATGAGGAACGTGAGAGTGAAGGACTAGAGTGCAGTGCAGGATGTATCTTTTTTCGCTCTGACCGTAACTTAGGTACAAGGGCTCATTGGATTCCACACTTTCTCCTTTTTCTATTGTGGATCACGGATTTGTATTTTAAACCACCTCGGATACTAAATCCTCTTGAAAATGAGAGTCGAGAAGGCGAAATTCGCAGTGACTTTTATCTCCACGACATAACATCGGCGAAGCTCTTTAGCTACTGAGCTAACGTGATAGCATCGGGCTCAAATGCAGATAGAAACAAAAGAAATAAATCCCTGACTGGAAGGATAGACAGAAGATCAACAATACTATTAAACCATGGACATGTAACTACACGGTTAATGCTTTCCAACCTGGCGAAGCTTAACAATGCTGTTGCTAACGACGCCATTGAAGCTAACTTAGCTACGGGACCTCACAGAGCTATGCTAAAAACATTAGCTATCCACCTACGCCAGCCAGCCCTCATCTGCTCATCAACACCCGTGCTCACCTGCGTTCCAGTGATCGACGGTGCGACGAAGGACTTCACCCGATCACAGATGCGGTCGGCGAGACGGAGGAAGTTAAGGTGAGTTCGGCCGATAGCGCGTCTGTTATCCATCTCTGTCCCCCTGGTTGTGTTGCTGCAGCCAGCCGCTAATACACCGATCCCACCTACAACTTTCTTCTTTGCAGTCTCCATTGTTCAATAAACAAATTGCAAAAGATTCACCAACACAGATGTCCAGAATACTGTGGAATTTTGAGATGAAAACAGAGTTTTTTTGTATAGGATTCAATGTGTCCGCATGCTTCCCGTTTCAACGATTGACGTCACGCGCGTAAGTCATCATACATAGACGTTTTCAACCGGAAGTTTAGCGGGAAATTTAAAATTGCACTTTATAAGTTAACCCGGCCGTATTGGCATGTGTTGCAATGTTAAGATTTCATCATTGATATATAAACTATCAGACTGCGTGGTCGGTAGTAGTGGCTTTCAGTAGGCCTTTAAAGTCCACTCCGCAAAAACACACCTGCAAGGTCCAATATGTTCATCCAGAAAAATGTATTTTAGTTTCCAGCACCTTAATGAAGGAAAGGTAGCTGAAGGAAGAATAATATAATTCCAGCGTGGAGACAAAGTAAACGACAAAGCGAGACTAGAGTGGTGTTGAAGGTTGTGATTGTGTAGTGCTTTTATTGTTGGGTTGGAAAAGGTTTACTTTCCCATAAAGTTCGCAAGACTAGACTAACATTTTAGCATGCATCTGACAGAACTAAATACTGTACGATTGTGCATAATGATCAGTCGACTGAGTTTCTGTACAAAATGTTAATTGCGTTGTAAAAAAAAAAGCGTTTCTACAGAGTGTTTCCAGAGCAGCCCGCCTGAAATGCGGGTGTATATATAATATGTTGATAGAGAGGGGGTGTGACCTTCATATGGTGTCAATATTCAGTGTTTTATCGTTCATAGTTAATATTGTAAAACCCAAATTCTTTATTTTCATGTACATTCTGCGTGTCTCATTAGGAAAAAAAAAAAAAGTTAAATTCTGTTCCGTTTTTAAAGGTGGTCTGTCATAATGTTTTTAGAACTCTATTGGACATAATTTTGAGCTTTTGTATTACTGTTCCTAAAAATAGATATTAG
>NC_084750.1:20871033-20976033 GCF_033978785.1 Entelurus aequoreus | reverse complement strand
CATATTGAGCAAAAAGGTCTTTTTTTCTACCAAGAAAAGTGCACTTGTTATTAGTGAGAATATAGTTATTTTAAGGTATTTTTGGGTTCATTGAGGTTAGCTAATTTTACTTTTTTTGGAAAGTCTTGACAAGCTGAATTGTCTTGTTCTATTGGCAGATAATTTTGCTTAGTTCAAATAAAATACCCCTAATTTATTTATTTTTTTTTTCTTGTTTTTGAACACTGACTTTTTGCAGTGTAGTAACTTAAAGCAGTCGTCCCCAACCACCGGTCCGTGGACCGCACAAGAAATAAAAAAATAAATTATAAAAAATAAAAAAAATGTTTTTTTTTAAATTAAATCAACATAAAAAACACAATATATACATTATATATCAATATAAATCAATACAATCTACAGGGATACAGTCCGTAAGCACACATGATTGTATTTCTTTATGACAAAAAAAAAAAAAAATTTTTTTTTTTACTACCCCCCCGGTCCGTGGGGACACATTTTCAAGCATTGACCGGTCCGCAAGTACAAAAAGGTTGGGGACCACTGACTTAAAGTAGCGTCTCCGTAAGGGACTTTAAAGAATGACAAACCACAGCAGCTATTTAACCTAAAAAATAATATTATTCAAACTAAAAGCTTTGGTATAAAAGAATAGTATCGGTATGATCATATATCAGTGGTGGGCAGTGCGTTTCCCACCTAGGCCTTCAGTGATGTCCGACTTCAATGATTACCTCTCAAAATACCATCATTTATGGAACCACATGACCATTGCTGGAGAAATACTATACAGAACCACATCAACAGTGCACAAAACGGGTTATTTTTTGGCGCATTTAAAAAGCAATTAAAATGCATCAGCAATTAAAACATATCTTATGCGGTAGTGTCAAAATTAGAATTGCAAAAAACATCAAAAGTGAAAAAATTTAATATTTGAACTCACAATTTGTAGCACCTATTTGACGACGTATAAGCCAGCGGTACCCCTCGTCTTCGGCTTATTCGAGTGGAAATGGCGGGCATTTACCCACTTCGTCGCCAGAACAGCTTAGCTAGCTTCTGGGGTTGACCGACATCGTCTCACAAGATGTAGTTTCTCTTTAAATATCCTTCTGGAAAATGGCCTTGCAAATATACAGTCGTGGTCAAAAGTGTACATACACTTGTAAAGAACATAATGTCATGGCTGTCTTGAGTTTCCAATCATTTCTACAACTTTTATTTTTTTGTGATAGAGTGATTGGAGCACATACTTGTTGGTCACAAAAAACATTCATGATGTTTAGTTCTTTTATGAATTTATAATGAGTCTACTGAAAATGTGAGCAAATCTGCTGGGTCAAAAGTATACATACAGCAATGTTAATATTTGCTTACATGTCCCTTAGCATGTTTCACTGCAATAAGGCGCTTTTGGTAGCCATCCACAAGCTTCTGGTGGAATTTTTGACCACTCCTCTTGACAAAATTGGTGCAGTTCAGCTAAATGTGTTGGTTTTCTGACATGGACTTGTTTCTTCAGCATTGTCCACACGTTTAAGTCAGAACTTTGGAAAGGCCATTCTAAAAACCTTAATTCTAGCCTGATTTAGCCATTCCTTTACCACTTTTGACGTGTGTTTGGGGTCATTGTCCTGTTGGAACACCCAACCGCGCCCAAGACCCAACCTCCGGGCTGATGATTTTAGGTTGTCCTGAAGAATTTGGAGCTAATCCTCCTTTTTCATTGTCCCATTTATTTTCTCTGTAAAGCACCAGTTCCATTGGCAGCAAAACAGGCCCACATCATAACACTTTTAGATATTTAGGGAAAGTAAGTTAAAAAAATAATTGTATCTTTAATTATAATTTATGATCATGATTTCTGGTTATGTTAGGCCTGCAGAGAAGGCCTTGCTGGCCCTGAAGGCCCACCACTGGCATATATCCAAATGCAGGCATCGAGATGAGATCAAAAGTATAAACCTTTTGGATGGATGCCTCCCTACTTCATACATTTAAAGCATTTAAGGAACAATTAAAAAGTGAAGCAAGTAATAACCCTTTAACACAATCATTTGCACAGCATCAGGGATTGTAATATAGCCAAAAATGTTCATTTGCTGATAAAGGCTGCGGTGCATACTATGCAATAAAACTGCAACGTCCTCCTTAAACTGTATTAGTCGGTTAACAAATCTGAATAGGTTAAACATTTCATTTTGACCGTGATATAAAAGAACAGTTGTGATTTCTATCCGACAACTTGGAAGATCATTTCAATCAAAGCTACATCACAGATTATATACATTATAATTATATAATGTTGCAGGTCAATTCATTAGTGCAGGGTGAACATGCAAGCTGTGCTCGTCCAGGCGGATTCAAACAGGCTTGCGTAACACGGAGTGTATGTATTATTCCGCAGCAAAAGTAATAAGTGGCTTTATAGACTTGTCCAGAGCTGAGCTGAGATGTAGGAACATGGATGAGTGGGAAGTACACATACATAATTGAACATGACGTACACACACTGTACTGTACTTGCCCAATGACACGCCGGATTTACTGGCTAAACCAGTCCAATTATTATTACAATCTAGGGATGTACTACAAAAGTACCACAACACTAATGAGTTAAAAAAGGTACTATAATGCCTTTAAAAAATACCAGTACTTTTTTTTTTTTTTATGCGGCAGATGGTGCGCCGAGGCACATGTCCCGAGTCAACACACACACAGAGCACTTGCAAGCAGAAACAGTGTGGAGAATGGAGAGAGAGAATGGATGTATTTTGGCTTTAAAACCAACAATAAAAGTGGAGCTATAAACACTAAGGCTATGTCTACACTAAGCCCCTTAAAGGAATAACTATTTAGCCTAAGCCCCGTTTCAGCCATACTAAACTATCGTGTAAGGTCCCCCTCCTCTGACAATTTTTTACAAGGGTAAATGCGCCGTGTATTTCTTGAATCTCCGGCTCTTAGCTTTGTAAAGACTCATTGATCGTTTACAAACTGAGTTCGGAGAGGAAGTGACGCCAGAAAGACCGCGCCCCACACAGGAAGTGACGTCGGAAAGAACGTGCCAGAATAATAAAGCGGTTTCGTAACTCGGAGGTAACCACTGGAAATATGGAGGTGAGTCATCCAGACATGCCCGTGTTTTTCCTTCCGTCTGTACAGACTCTCGTGGAAATCACACATGAATACCTTAAGAGAAAGCGATTGCAGCTATTTGGGATACAACACTTCTCAGACGGCAAGAGAGCTTTCCAATGTCCAGGTCAGCTGTGATTCTACTTAGCGAAAAACTTTGTCCATTTGTCGAGGGAGAGACAACGAGAATGCGGGCTCCCGTGGATGTGATTAAAAAAAAAGGTAGCGTGTGCTTTGTATTACCTGGCCATCGAGGGAAGACTACAAAAAACGGCGAATGCTTGTGGACTGGCAAAGCAGACTGTATCAGTTATTGTCCGCCATGTACACTACCGTTCGAAGGTTTGGGGTCACATTGAAAGGTCCTTATTTTTGAAGGAAAAGAACTGTACTTTTCAATGAAGATAACTTTAAACTAGTCTTAACTTTAAAGAAATACACTCTATACATTGCTAATGTGGTAAATGACTATTCTAGCTGCAAATGTCTGGTTTTTGGTGCAATATCTACGTAGGTGTATAGAGGCCCATTTCCAGCAACTATCACTCCAGTGTTCTAATGGTACAATGTGTTTGCTCATTGGCTCAGAAGGCTAATTGATGATTAGAAAACCCTTGTGCAATCATGTTCACACATCTGAAAACAGTTTAGCTCGTTACAGAAGCTACAAAACTGACCTTCCTTTGAGCAGATTGAGTTTCTGGAGCATCACATTTGTGGGGTCAATTAAACGCTCAAAATGGCCAGAAAAAGAGAACTTTCATCTGAAACTCGACAGTCTATTCTTGTTCTTAGAAATGAAGGCTATTCCACAAAATTGTTTGAGTGACCCCAAACTTTTGAACGGTAGTGTATGTCGCGGACTCAACGTCTAGGTCCAGAGTATATAAAGTCACCAAAAAGGAATGGACAATGAAGGTGAAGGCGAAAGAGTGAGGAGTGTCCTGACCAGATATCTAGATCCCTAGATTGATTGTTATAAAATGTTCTTCATCACATTGTTTACGTGTCTAATAAAGATTTGATTAATTCATGATGGCTCAGGTGTGATTCACTACAATAGGGCCCCACAGCACACTGGATTCCAGTTAATTGAAATACCACAACACTGGATATTTTTCAGATAAGTTCAATTTAAGAACTTGCACACAAAGCAACACTGGAGGTGACTATGACGTGCGCATTTTCCGCGCATGCGTACTAGGTCGCGTTGCGCCGGCGGACGGATGTGGTCTTAAACGGTGGCATTGTCATGTGTAGACACGGATCCCCTAGAAGGGGGTGGGGGGGTTACCCAAATATGCGGTCCTCTCCAAGGTTTCTCATAGTCATTCACATTGACGTCCCACTGGGGTGAGTTTTCCTTGCCCGTATGTGGGCTCTGTACCGAGGATGTCGTTGTGGCTTGTACAGCCCTTTGAGACACTTGTGATTTAGGGCTATATAAATAAACATTGATTGATTGATTGATAAGGTTAGGTGGGATTTACCCTGGATAACCTTAGCCAGGGTAAGCACCGCTCCGCAAGAGGTGCTTTAAAACATAACAGTTTTAGCTACAGTATTTTTCAGACTAAGGATTAAATCATACCCTTTGACGGTTATTACTCGCATTGGCAATCTCTACCAAGCCTTCAGTACTTCAAGACATAGCGACTATGCACGTGACAAACATTGGATCAAAAGCCAAGCAACTCACACCAACAAACATAGCATTTGATTGAATCCCATGATTGTCACCATCATTCCTTTTGAGCACCGATTGTTACTTATTGTGTCCGTTCACGCCTCGAATCCCCACATCCACACAGTGAAGGTCTTATCCTGCAGCCTCTGAGAGAAAGTGTTGAATAAAACAGGCGGCTAACTTTGTGCCACTCCGTCCAATCAGGTTGTCTCCAGTCCCGCCAACCAGGCGGGCGGGCGGGCGGGCGGCGAACTGCTTCATTTCACTTGACACTCATTCAGGCCACTATCTTGACAAAGACAACACGGTGACAGATGCATCATCATCATCTGGCGTTATCATTTACAACACCTAAATCTGGATGCTCCTCACACCTCCATTTATCGCACTCCTGTACCCTGTACATGTTACTATCCTTGCTTTGCTATCTGTTAAGGCTGTCGCCTCTAATCTATTTTCTTCACAAGCTTCTCTGAACGCCGTCTTACACGGACACCATCGCATTTCACCTTGTTTACAGGCTTGAGGAGGAGAGGAGCTCTTGGGTTTTTCCTCGTATAGATCAGTAACTAACCACATTTGAAAAAATCACCTCTCCCACTTTCAAACAGTTTCTCTTTTTTATTTATTCACACAGACACAGCGAATTAATTAGAAATACAGAAAAGTCATTATTTATGGACCCATAACTAGCTCGCCACACAGCTAAACAGACTCAATAGGTCCTTTCCCACCTAAATTTCCCTCTGTGTTTCCACCAAAAACTACCCTGGGAAGATCTAGTTCTTCAGGAACCTTTAATAATTCCCCTCTGGGATTATTAAAGTATTTCTGATTCTGATTACAAACACAACATACGCAACTATATGGACAAATGATTGCATGGCTGAGTACAGAGGAGACATGTGAGTAAACACTATCACAGGAGCCATCTGCACCAGGAGGTCATCAGACCATGGCCACCAGGACGCTGACACAAAAGTGCCCCCACAAGCACGGCCGATAACCCCTGAGGCAGATGGCTCATTGGAGGAACGTTGGAAAATAAATAAGAATAAAACTTGTAAAATAGTAAGAACCATGAGTAGAGATAAAGAATAAAATACAAGTAAGACGTATGAAGATTAATAGAAAAAACATTAAAAAAAAAAAAATAGATATACAGTGAATAAATTAATAAATAGAACTAAATACAATCTTGCATAACTAATAGGATAAAAGATAAAATACAAATGACTTCAATAAAATAATTAATGTCAGGTAATAGCCGAATCAAAAAGGTGGGTCTTAAGCCTGCTCTTAAAAAAATGTACCTTCTCCGCAATCGGGGCCGTTCCTAAAAATAATTTTTCAAACACACGACCGCCATTGCGGAGTAAATAAAGTCATGCGAAGACGACTTCTTTATTTATTGTGTATTTATTTTACAACAAACTTGAAAACCAGGAGAAACAAGAACGAAAGGAATTTGACTTGTAGCAACTCTTGTGGGGCATCTGTGTGCCGAAGAACGCTGATCAGTGGAATTATCTTGCAGCGTTTTTACTCAGCCGTAGTCTTTAAACTCAATGCAGTTTTTTTAATGTCATTATTTTTACAAACTTCATTTTGATATGCGAAGCCATGAGTAGTGTACGGAATATCTTAACTGGATTTACGGAGGAGTATGAAGCCGGACTCGAAGCGGCGACTTTAGCTGCTTACTACTCTTGACTTCATTGGTTAAATATGAAATAAAGGAGGCAGCACACGGGTGGAATGAAGGTAAATAGACTTCATTATTAACTCTTTATTACATGTTGTAAAAGTAGTCAGTGTCACTCCATTTGTGGAGTAAACAGAATGCTAATGCTAACAAGCTAACGCTTAAACCGATGTGTTTGTGTTGTCGTTGTGAGATAAACCCTGACATGTATTATTTATATACAGTGGAAATGGAACAAAAATAATCACCTGACCCTCATGAATTCATCATTTACCAATTTTACCCAGAGGACAACTTTCTGACTGTAGGACATTGCACGCAATTATGAACTATTTGATACACTTTATTTGTTTCCGATTGTAGCTGAGATAGGCTCCAGCGCCCCCGCCACCCCGAAGGGAATAAGCGGTAGAAAATGGATGGATGGATGGTATATCATTGCCTTGTATTTCATTGACTTACTTTGTAGTAAAATAACTGTGACCTAATAATGTCTGTTTATGTACATGGTATCAATGTAGGACTATACTAAACCACTCCTCCGTACGTCATCAGCCTGATTTGTATAAACTACCCTGAACTGTGAAATGCGTTGGAAAAACAAACCACACACTTCTACAGGAACAAATGGTTTCAGGAACTTGAGGTTCCAGGAACCAAAAGTTTAACTTTTGGTGGAAAAGGGCCCAATAACTCAACAGTGACGTGTTGGTGTATTTACTGAAGAAATTGTGAAACTAAAACAATACAAAAAGAATGCGTTTGTGGGTTGATAATAGTTGAGTACATCACGATATCATGTGCAAAATATGCATGAAGACACTGCTACCAACCATGACAGTTTAGTAAATTTGAATTGTTTTAGTTGTATTGTAAATCTTACAAACGTTGCATGGAGTGATGAATGAAGAAACCATACGAGTAGAAACGCTGTGGACAACGGAACGGCACTTATACGTCTGGTTAGGGGGGGCTGAAACCTTTCCCGACGGCTTTAAATCTAAAACAATATTATTTGACAGCTCTAATCGTGATATACTGTATATCGTTATTGAAGGAAGCTACAGTAAAGTGCCCTGCACATTATGTGTGTGTGTGTGTGTGTGCGTGTATGTATGTATATTAGGGCTGCAGCTAACGATTAATTTGATAATCGATTAATATGTCGATTATTACTCCGATTAATCGATTAATAATCGGATAAAAGAGACAAAGTACATTTCTATCCTTTCAAGTATTTTATTGAAAAAAAAACAGCATACTGGCACCATACTTATTTGGTTATTGTTTCTCAGATGTTTGTACATGTTGCAGTTTATAAATAAAGGTTGTTTTTTTTTTTAAAGCCTCTGCGCATGCGCATATAATAGATCCAACGAATCGATGACTAAATTAATCGGCAACTATTTTTATAATCGATTTTAATCGATTAGTTGTTGCAGCCCTAATGTATATATATAAATAAATGTATGTATGTATGTGTATATATGTGTGTATGAATGTGAGTGTGTGTGTGTGTATACAGTTGTGCTCATAAGTTTACATACCCTGGGAGAAATTATCATTTCTTGGCTGTTCTTCAGAGAATATGAATGATAACACACTCATGGTTAATGGTTGGGTGAAGCTATGTATTGGCAATCAGCTGTGTTTACTCTTTTTAAATCTAAATGACAAAAGAAAGTACCCAAATGACCCTGATCAAAAGTTGACATACCCCAGTGACTTGCAATAACGTGCACAAAACTTGGCACAAACAGGTTTGAATGGCTAATCGTGGTTCCTATCCTCACCTGTGACCTGTTTGTAATTACTGTGTGTGTGTGTGTGTGGGTGTGTATTAAAGGTCAGTAAGTTTCTGGGCTTCTGACAGACCATGACATCTTACATCTAGTGCTGCACAATTTGTCAGTTTTGTCACAGTTTCTGGATTCTGAGTCATGGGGAAAGCAAAATAGTTGTCAAAGGATCTGCGAGAAAAGGTAATAGCACTGCTTTAAGGTATTTAAGGAATTGAGAATGCCAATCAGCAGTGTTCAAACGCTGATTAAGAAGTGGAAGGAAACCAGGTAGACCAGAAAAGATTTCAGCAACAACTGCCACGATATATGTTCGATATGCAAAAAAATGTACATAAAACTCTCTAAAAAAAAAAGTGCTGTGGCCATTTCAAGCTGCACAATAAGGAGACACTTGAAAATAAATGGGCTGCGTGGTCGTGTCGCCAGAGGAAAGCTTTTTCTGCACGAATGTCACAAAGTATCCCGCTTACATTACGCAAAACAGCACAGAGACGAGCCTCAAAACTTCTTGGAGTGATGAGACCAAAACTGAACTTTTTGGCCACAAGCATAAACTTGGAAAAGGAGTCAACAAGGCCTATGAAGAAAGGAACACCATTCCTACTGTGAAACAAGGAGGTGGATCACTGATGTTTTGGGACTATGTGCGCTATAAAGGCGCAGGAAACTTGGCCAAAATTGATAGCAAGATGAATGCAGCGTGTTATCAGAAAATACTGGAGGAACATTTGCACTCGTCAGCCCAGAAGCTGCGCATGGGACACTCCAACATGACAATGATCCAAAACTCAAGGCCAAGTCGACCCGTCATTGGCTGCAGCAGAACAATGTGAAGGTTCTGGAGTGGCTCTCTCAATCTCCTGACCTCAATATCATTGAGCCACTCTGGGGAGATCTCAAACGTGCGGTTCATGCGAGCCTAAGAACTTACAGACTTGCCAAGAAGAATGGGCAGCTTTGCCATCTGAGAAAATAAAGAACCTTTCCACAACTACCACAAAATACTTGAAGCTGTCATAGATGTTAAAGGGGGTAATACAACCGAGGTATGTAAACATTTGATCAGGGTCATTTGGGTACTTTCTTTTGTCATTTAGATTTAAATTGACTAAACACAGTTGATTGCCAATAAATAGCGTCACCCAACCATTAACCATCAGTGGAAAAAGGGCTTTTGTGTAATCATTCATATTCTCTAAAGAATGGCCAATAAATCATCAATTCTACTCGGGTAATGTCAATTTATGAGCACAAATGTATACAAACACATACACACAAATACACACACACGTTTTAAGCAACGTTTTAAGTTTGTACTTAAACCATCTCAAAAGTGGTGTTTTCCTTGCATACAACGTGTAATGGTACATTAATGGTTACAAAGTACTTTATTCAAAACAGAAGTTTCAAGTTTTCACTTTATTAATCTCAATGTTCATATATATATATACACTACCGTTCAAAAGTTTGGGGTCACATTGAAATGTCCTTATTTTTGAAGGAAAAGCACTGTACTTTTCAATGAAGATAACTTTAAACTAGTCTTAACTTTAAAGAAATACACTCTATACATTGCTAATGTGGTAAATGACTATTCTAGCTGCAAATGTCTGGTTTTTGGTGCAATATCTACATAGGTGTATAGAGGCCCATTTCCAGCAACTATCACTCCAGTGTTCTAATGGTACAATGTGTTTGCTCATTGGCTCAGAAGGCTAATTGATGATTAGAAAACCCTTGTGCAATCATGTTCACACATCTGAAAACAGTTTAGCTCGTTACAGAAGCTACAAAACTGACCTTCCTTTGAGCAGATTGAGTTTCTGGAGCATCACATTTGTGGGGTCAATTAAACGCTCAAAATGGCCAGAAAAAGAGAACTTTCATCTGAAACTCGGCAGTCTATTCTTGTTCTTAGAAATGAAGTCTATTCCACAAAATTGTTTGGGTGACCCCAAACTTTTGAACGGTAGTGTGTATATATATATATATATATATATATATATATATATATATATATATATATATATATATATATATATATATATATATACACACACACATTTTGTTTTACATATTACTTACTCCTTATCTTAACTATACATTGAAATCAATTAAGCACAGTCCTGTTACCGACATTTATTTCCATAAAGTAACGTTTTTAATATGACTGGATCGTTAGTGTCAACTTGCTATTAGCATGTGGCTATATTTCATGTGTTTCAGTCCTGTTACTCAAATGAGTCCAGCTTGTACACAAAAAAATATATATATACATTTGAGTACTTTAATACATGTCATATCAGATTTAGAATTGGAAAACCTTACCGCAACTATAAGCTGCAACTTTTCCCCATGCTTTGAACACTGTGCTTCACACAATTATTTGTCTAATTTATGGATTTTTCCCAAGCTTTACATGCCGCCAATAAATTTAGCCTTTTCGCATCAGACCGGTGAAATTGCCAAACGGGTCACGGTGGACCAACAAAATTGTTCATATTAATTCAAATGCACTTACATCATCATTACAGTCAGCCATTTATATTTACAGACTCATCCTGTCCAGGGTGTACCCCGCCTTCCGCCCGAATGCAGCTGAGATAGGCTCCAGCACCCCCGCGACCCCGAACGGGACAAGCGGTAGAAAAATGGATGGATGGATTTATCCTAATCGTGGAAAGTAAACAACAAAAACGCACAAAACGCAGCAGACGGCAATTGACCCGGGCATTGAAAAAGGAAACAGCTCCTGCACAGAACAGAAATCCTCCACGACTAACGAGCCACGAAAGGCTGAAAAGCCATGCTAACTGCTAAGCCAGGGGTCCCCAAACCTTTTTGACTCGGGGGCCGCATTGGGTTAAAAAAATTTGCAGTAATTGACTAAAAGAGTGTGCACTTGATGCGATGATGTCACGTTATCGATGGGAAAATGCATTTTTTTGACAACATGATCATTTCCTGAGCGGCTAGGAGACCCCGAGAGTAACAAGCGGTAGAAAATAGATTAGAAAGGACAAATTAAAACAAGAACTTGAGACTTCCCGCAGGCCGGGATCTAAACTTTACCGCTGCCTGGTATTTTTTTCCATACTTTTATTGTCATATTTTCAGAATGTGTTTGTTCTCTTTTTAGCCAAAGTAAGACAAAGAAAACAATCTGAAGTTTTCTTTATTTTTTTGTTTTAATGTCATGATTTTAATAGTCCGGCCCGCATGCAGCGCCTGAGCTAAAATGAGTTGGACACCCCTGATGTACAATATTACAGTATATGTAACAGCTGCAGCATAAAATAGAGAGTAGATCCAGCAGAAAATGTACATTATAAACAAAGAGAGGTAGCTAAAATAGAATCGGTCGGACAAAAAAAAAAAAAAAAAAAAAAAGACTTCCCGCGGGCCGGATTTTGGACGCTGGCGGGCCGTATTTGGCCCGCGGGCCGTAGTTTGGGCACCCCTGTGCTAAGCTATCTTGAATGCTCAGAAGTGATACAGAACAAAATGTGCTTTGTACATGTTGACAGAAGCCACAAAACACATTACAACGTAAAGTAACCAGGTAAAAATTAGGTGGGTGGTCTATAGCTGGGAAATTACTAAGTTAATTACAGTATTTATTAAATCACATTAGTTGCAATCGCCCACATCCAAACAAAATAGTGCATATGCTCCAATCCATGTTTATTCTTAAACATGTTTTAATGTTTTTCATACCATACCACCCAAGGGATAAAGTGAGCAGCATTGATATTAGATGATCAGATGAATCCATACTCAAGCTTCAGCCCTGTTTGACACGAAAAAAAACCTCCCCGGGACTACAATTACTTATGACTCGGCTCAAGCGTTAATAATGATGCAACATGTCCCCCCCCCCCCGGGGAGAAATAAATGCATACATAATATTTGCATGCATGCATCATTACTTGCTTTTCATTACTCGCCTCTTCCTGGCCCGTAATGTAAAACACATTTGGCTTTCTTCGCCGAGGCTGCTGGGCTGCTGTCCACCCGCTAAGAACCCACTTATTTCCAATAACCTCTATCTCCGGGCTATAATGGTAATATAATGTTTTGGCAAAGGCAAACGTTAAAGTAGGTTAATGCATAGGTATTAGCCATCTGGTCAGTTGGAGTGGATTATTTTACATACAAGAATTAGGCACTAAACTCATCTATAAACCGACTTAACTTTAGAGCTAAGCCTATATTTATTATTAGTATGTGTGTGCCACTCATGCTATGTTTATGCACACAAACATACACTAAATCCTTTAATACTGTTTCAGCATTACTACAGAAACAACTAAAAGCAATAAGAACACATTCAAGTGTTGTGTAGTACCACACAGGGCCGCCCCTTATTAATAATAATAATAATAGATTTTATTTTTAAAAAGCACTTAACATTGAGTAAACAACCTCAAAGTGCTTCAGTGTATTAAAAACAAAAATAAATAAATAAAAAATTAAAATAAAAACTACAACAGCCAAATAGCTAGAACTAGTATGCATATACTGTATCTAAAAAAAAAGGCTTTTTTAAAAAGAAAGGTTTTTAAGCCTTTTTTAAAAGCATCCACAGTCTGTGGTGCCCTCAGGTGGTCAGGGAGAGCGTTCCACAGGCTGGGAGCGGCGAAGCAGAAAGCCTTATATTATACGCAAATCACGCGCTGTGCGTCGGGCCCCGTGATCCATGGGGGTTTCACTTTGCGTCAAGAGGCGCATGTGAAATTTCAATTAATGAATGGCAGGGTGCTGCATATAAAATAAATCCCGAGCAAATTCCTCCTCCGTTATTGTTAGATAAAATAGCAAATTCCTCGCAACATTGTCACTATCCACTATGGCTCTGATCCTGTAAGTAGGGCTGCAGCTATGGATTATTTTAGTCATCAAGTAATCTATTAGGTTGCTGGAATAATCAAGTAATCGGATAAAACACACTTTATAGCCTCAATGCGTATTTTTAGAGAAAATATATGGATTTATTACAATCTTTGGCAAGCTAGGTAATGTTTGCTGTGGTCTGGAACAACATTGCACACAAACAACTATGAGAAATGCAGCCAATATTACATACAGATAATGTGTCATGAGACATGCAAATATAAATTAAATACACATAAGGAAATCAAATGAGCTCACATATACCTACAAATGAGGCATGGTGATGCAATAGCTAGCCTAAATAGCATGTTAGCAATGATTAGCTTGCACTCATGCTCTGACCAAATATGCCTGACTAGCTCTCGAACAAGTCAATAACATCAACAAGGCTCACATTTTGTGCATTCAGGCACAGTATAAAAGGTTTGGTGGACAATATGAGACAAAAAAGGAGTGGAAGATTTTACATGTAAACATGCGTCACAGTACACACTATGGCGAGTTCAAGAACCGTCGAAATTAGTAGGACAAAACGATGTTCACCAAATACTCTCATCAGTGAAGCATACACACAAACATATTAAACAGTGGGCTTTTTAACAATCGGGAAGGTTTGTGTCATGTTTGTTCTCAAACAAAAAACATCCACCCATCCATTTTCTACCGCTTGTCCCTTTTGGGGTCGCGGGGGGTGCTGGGGCCTATCTCAGCTGCATTCGGGCGGTAGGCGGGGTACACCCTGGACAGGTCGCCACCTCATCGCAGGGCCAACACAGATAGACAGACAACATTCACACTCACATTCACACACTAGGGCCAATTTGTGTGCCAATTGTGTCCTGGGCATGACGTTAAAGTGCATCCGGCAGTGGAGGCTCCTCTATGGGGTCTTGGGGCACTAGGAGGTTAACCCCTTTACTACTGTTAACCCAGGTGGCCCTTGGCAAAGGCCTAGTACCTGACTGCCCCTTAGCCAGGGATACGGTGAAGACCTCAACGGCGGAGCAGGCGGAAGACGGTAGATGTAAGAACTACCACAACGGCTGTGATGGCAGAAGAAGGCACCCCCACATCCATTTGGGCCCAGTTATCGGGAAATAACAACCCAAGACCTCAACGGTGGAACAGGCGGAGGATGATTGCTAACCCTATGGAGCGTCACAGCGGCTGGGATGGCGGATGAAGGCTACAGAAGAAAAGGGTCCCCAGTCGTCTTGGACTCCATGCCACTGGACCCTGACCCGGATCTGTCGAGGATCGTGTGCACTGCAAAAACTAAAATCTAAGTAAGATTAAATATCTCAAATAAGGGTGATATTTGCTTATTTTCTGTCTGATAAGATAATTCTTCTCACTAAGCAGATTTTATGTGAGAGTGTTTTACTTGTTTTATGTGTTTTGGTCCTAAATGATCGCAGTAAGATATTACAGCTTTTATGACCTATATTGAGTAAAACATGCTTGGAACTAAAATGTCAACTGTTGCAAAGCTGTGTCATCAACACTCACAAGTATAAAACTACTTTTTTAAAGTAATCATTTCTTATTTCAAGCATGAAAAAAAAAAAATCATGACTTTGACACAATTGTGTCTCATAATTAAAACAGATGGCAGCCAAATGGACTTTGCTGTTTTATTTTCAATGAAACAATAAAAATTAGGTACTCATATAGTAGTACAGTTGGCACAGTACAGTAAACTGACAGTTAATATTTAAACATTTAACATTTCTAACAGTTTTGAACAGAAATAGTTCATGCACATTCAGATGAATTCTTCAAAATTACAATTAAAACATTTTTGGCCGGGGGCCGGGCTGTATATATGCGCACTAATTGACTGAGAGAGCATGCACTTGGCGCGATGATGTCATGTTGTCGATGGAAAAATGCATCTTTATACAATATGATTTGCCTGAGCGGCTAGGAGACCCCGAGAGTAACAAGCGGTTGCCTTTCCATTAAGAACAATAAATTAGTTTTTAGTATAAGTTTGCTGGTTTCAAAAAAATGTAATGCCGAGCGCATATCATTATGTCAAGATAATGGCACTAGCATTTACTTAGTTTAAGAATATTTTTCAACATATTGAGAAAAAAGGTCTCTTTTTTTTTCTAACAAGAAAAGTGCACTTGTTATTAGTGAGAATATACTTATTTTAAGGTATTTTTGGGTTCATTGAGGTTAGCTAATTTTACTTGTTTTGGAAAGTCTTGACAAGCCAAATTTTCTTGTTCTATTGGCAGATGATTTTGCTTATTTCAAATAAAATACCCCTAATTTGTGTTTTTTTTCTTGTTTTTGTACACAGACTTTTTGCAGTGTGGTGACTGTCTGTGCACCAGTCTCCCCACGTTAAACAAAGTCATGCACAGGCATCCTCCATAAAGGGATACCCCCCTACCAGGAGGATTGTCATACTGGTTTCGAGTGACCGCCGATGATGATGATGAAGGCCAATTTAGTGTTGCCAATCAACCTATCCCCAGGTGCATACTAAAACAAAAAAAATATTTTGCCCCAATATTTTTTCCATTTTCAACCCTTTTTTAAGCCACTAGGGCAGGGGTGTCCAAAGTGCGGCCCGGGGGCCATTTGCGGCCCGCAGGTCATTTTTTAACGGCCTCACGGCACATTTTAAAAATACGATTGAAAAAAATAAAAAACATTAAAAGTGGTATTTAATGAGCAAACAGGTGAAATGGAACAAGAAAATGTAGCAATGCTTACTCTAATCACACAAAGCTGCCATGTAGGCTGTTTCTTTCTTTAAACAAATAATAATGAATCAAAATCAATGTCATTATGAATTATTGACCTATTGAAGGCTCCAATTACATCACATTAAATATTTTGAGATATTTTTGGGGGAAAATGTTGCATATTTTGTGTTTGCCATGTAAAAAAAAAGCTGTTTTTTTTAAAGAAGGGCCTAAAACGAACAAACAAAAAACAAACAATACAACTAATAATTGACAGATAGATCTGAAGTTGATCTCGAGATTATTGTGTTAAAAGTAAACTATAAAAATAAAAAAAATTATAATTTATTTTTTAACACTTTGAGTAGGACCCTTTTGGATCCCCTACAATTTTAGTGTGATTAGTTTTTAAGTGTCATTGCTCAAAAAATAATAATGAATTAAAATCAATGGTGTTATGAGTTATTGACCTTTTTAAGGCTCCAATTATTATATAATCTCAAATATCCCACTTAAAAATTTTATTGGGTGAAAATATTGCATATTTTGTGTTTTTTTTTCATTAAAAAAAGGTTTTTCTTTGACAAAAAGAGCATGCAATTTAAATCTTTAAAAAAATGTATTGACAGATGAACCTAATGTTGATCTAGAGATTTAAAAACTTGAATAATAACACAAATAATAATACTGAATAATGACACATTTTTTATATTTTTTGGACCAAAACCCTTTGGGGTCCCCGGGATCAACCCTGAGTGGAAGCCTAAATGTATATTTTTTATACATATATTGTATTGGTTTTTAAAAAAAAAAATATCAAAATGGCCCCCGCTAGCTTTGATTTTTCAATGTGCGGGCCTCAGTGGAAAAAGTTTGGACACCCCTGCACTAGGGCAGTGTTTCCCACACATTCATTTATTTGTGGGGGCCCGCCACGAAAGAATTACATCCGCCACAAATATTTTTTTTGTTTTTGTTTTTTTGTTTTTTTTTTAGTTTGTCCTATCCAGCTTCTCAGGCAAATCATATAGTTGATGTAGATGCCCATATAGGCTGTTCAGATTTACTTTACAAAAGAGAAGTGTAGGATACTTCTCTTGTTGCCTTATTTGTATTTGACCACTACTGTTTTCTGTTTATTTGTTACTGACTGTGGCAGGACACCTCTGCCTCTGTTTCACTTTATGTTGCTGGTAAATAATATGGTTGCAGTAGTAGGCTAAAGTTAAAATATTTAGTATGCACTAATTAAACGGGCAGAGCTTTAAGAGACATTTTAGCTTTTATATTTTATAAGATATATATTTTGTAAGAACCACAATTAATAAATATATTTCAGTGAATAACTTATTGTTCAAATCTGTATATAAATATGTACATAAAGTGTTGTAATTATATTGTAAAATGGATGGATGGATGGATGGATGGACGTTTAAAACAAAACTGTTATTATTAATTAGTAAGTATACATTTTTTGAGCCTTTTTAGAGAAAATCATATCATTGTAGTAAATTATGCAAATTACTCGATGATGTCATGGTGACCACGCCCATAGCCACGCCCCCACCGCCACAGGTATCTTGGCAGTTTATGGGAAACACTGTAGGGTGACGCTAAAGAGCCGCATGCAGCTCGAGAGCCGCGGGTTGCTGACCCCCGACCTAGTAGAATGTATTTATTACCAAAAATAAATCAGGGAAGTGCACAGATTGTCAATCGGGGACAGGTGAGGGAGCCCGCTATCAGACAAGAGAAGTGACAAACAGATGACTTCATTCTAAGTCTCAAGCTTCCAATGACTTTCTCTCTCCTCCGCTTCCCGTCTGCCTCTGAGTGACACTGCCTCTTCACCTATCTGCCATCAACTCATCTTCACTTCTCTCTCTTATCATCCGAGTCGTGTCAGCACTATGTCGGGAGACGCCAAAGCTGCTTCCCCGCGGTCCCAGCCTCTATCATCCTCCGCTTCGATCCATGCTGCATCAATAAAGAGTCGAGGGGAAGAAGTCCAGACACGTGAATGGGACCGTGAAAGGACGGTACTGAAGATGAAATTAGTGATGTATTACAGAAGGTTGGGGTTAGGGTATATGGGAGGAGAAGTCAGGAAAAAAAGTGGGAAGGAGAAGAGGATAGGGGGAGGGCTTTGCTGAGGCATTTGTCACCAGCCAGCAGTGTGACCTTGGAGATCGATGGAACTGTCAGCCAATCAGTCAATAGTCTCTATAACTAGCTGTGCTCCTCCAGACAGGAGGGGGAGAAGAAAAGATGGCTCGGTCACAGCAGTCAATAAGACACACAACCAGAAATTCACTCTGACGCCGCCCGTGACACTCGAATACATCAACATGCCAGAATGAATGCAAAACAGATACCATTTCTGATATTTGACATTTTCCAACCAACAAATGAGAATTCATTCTGAAGGCACTGAGATTGTGTAAAACGTGTCCATCAAGACCGAAACAAACAGGTTTTGGGCGACTACGGCAGATAAGATGGCAGAAGAAGCTTGATTGCATTGAAAAGTAGATACTGAGCATAATTAAAGGCCTACTGAAATGAATTTTATTTAAACGGGAATAGCAGATCCATTCTATGTGTCATACTTGATCATTTCGCGATATTGCCATATTTTTGCTGAAAGGATTTAGTAGAGAAAATCGACGATAAACTTCGCAACTTTTGCTCGCTGATAAAAAAAAAAACCTTGCCCCTACCGGAAGCAGCGTGACGTCACAAGCGGTAGTGCTGCTCACAATTCCCTGTTGTTTATATGGAGCGAGAGATATTCGGAGCGAGAAAGCGACGATTACCCCATTAATTTGAGCGAGGATGAAAGATTTGTGGATGAGGAACGTTAGAGTGACGGACTAGAATGCAGTTCAAGAGATATCTTTTTTCGCTCTGACTGTAACTTAGGTACAAGCTGGCTCATTGGAATCCACACTCTCTCCTTTTTCTATTGTGGATCACAGATTTGTATTTTAAACCACCTCGGATACTATATCCTCTTGAAAAAGAGAGTCGAGAAGGCGAAATGGACATTCACAGTGACTTTTATCTCCACGACAATACATCGACGAAGCTCTTTAGCATGAGCTAACGTGATAGCATCTGTCTCAAATGCAGATAGAAACAAAATAAATAAATCCCTGACTGGAAGGATAGACAGAAGATCAACAATACTACTATCAGGAGACCCCGAACCAAACACTGGACATGTAAATACACAGTTAATGCTGTGCCGCCTGTCAAAGCCTGGCAATGCTGTTGCTAACGACACTAAATTAGCAACGGGACCTCGTCACAGCTATGATAAAAACATTAGCGCTCCACCTACGCCAGCCAGCCCTCATCTGCTCATCAACACCCGTGCTCACCTGCGTTCCAGCGATCGACGATGCGGTCGGCGGCCCGGAGACGTAGGAAGTCAAGGTGAGGTCGCCGGCGCTAGCTCTGCTATCCAACAAAGTCCTATTAGCACATTTGCTTCAAACCTAGGTAAACATTTAAATAATGCTCATTCAGATCTGCAAAAAGAGTTATAAAGAACGACAGGTAATAATGTTGTTGTTACACATGTCCTGCTGTTCGGCTCCGGTGCAGACCGTAGTAGAAGAGCGCAGCGGAGACGTTTCCTTCAGTTCACTTTACTCCGCAATGGGTCTGCTAAGATCCGCTTTCCGGACAGAATTTGCGGCCGCCGATTTGTGACAATCTTGTTCCTTTGTTATTAGTTTTGCAGGACCCAACCGGACCCATTCATCACTTTATCGCCCACTCCCTCACTGACGTCACTCAGACAACACGTTGACATTCTCACCAACACACATACGCTACTCTCATAAGTCAACCAGCTCCCCTGTTGTGCACATGTATATAAATAATATGTATATACATAACATGTGTATACATAACATGTGAATACATAACATGCAGATACATAACGTGTAGATACATAACGTGTAGATACATAACATGTAGATACGTAGACACGCACACAGCTGCTTGGATTCATGCCAAACATTAGTGGAGTTCGGACCGCCCATCTAACTCAACCAGTGCAAGTAAAATGACTGAATTTGGTAACAAATTGGTACAATTTGTGTTTTATCTTGAACAAAAGTTTGTTTTGCCTGCTACATTTATCCATAGTTTTGTACTTACTAATAGTTTGATTTTTCGTCTATGTCTTTACTGTGTATATATTTGAACAGTGTTTATGTTGTGTACAAGGTGTATTTATAATATGTTTAAAGGAAAATTGTTATATTTCTATTAAGCCTATCTTGTATTTGAGGTTGTTTATAGGGTTAGGCGAAATAAGTGCTCAACTTCAGCCTAAAACCTTTCGGTCTGTAAATTTGTCAATTTATGAATGTAAAACTGTTTGTTTATTTTGTTGACCACTGACATAAAGAAATAAAAAACTAAACTAAACTTAAAGCACATACCAGGATTGGCAACATACTTGCCAACCCTCACGATTTTTCCGGGAGACTCCCGAATTTCAGTGCCCCTCCCGAAAATCTCCCGGGGCAACCATTCTCCCGATTTTCACCCAGTCAACAATTTTGAGGGCGTGCCGTGATGGCACTGCCTTTAGCGTCCTCTACAACCTGTCGTCGCGTCCGACAAACAGCGTGCTGGCCCAATCACATGTTGTATGCGGCTTCTACAGACACACGTAAGTGACTGCAAGACATACTTGATCAACAGCCATACAGGTCACACTGATGGTGACCGTATAAACAACTTTAACACGGTTGCAAATATGCGCCACACTGTGAACCCACACCAAACAAGAATGACAAACCCATTTCGGGAGAACATCCACACCGTAATACAACATAAACACAACAGAACAAATACCCAGAATCCCTTGCAGCCCTAACTCTTCCGAGCTACAATATACACCCAGGGTTTCCCACACATTTATTTATTTGTGGCGGCCCGCCACGAAAGAATTACGTCCGCCACAAAAAAAAATAAAAAAAATAAATAAATTAAAATTATTTTTTTTTTGTCCTCTCCAGCTTCTCAGGCAAATCATATAGTTGATGTAGATGCCCATATCGGCTGTTCAGACTTATTTTACAAAAGAGAAGTGCAGGATACTTCCCTTGTTGCCTTATTTGTATTTGACTTTATTAAATGTATTTATATTAGAAACACAACATGTGTATATAACAAAGGGTGCAAAGTCTGCAGGCAGTAGGAAACACATGGTTAAGTGTAGGCAGTAAAACTGATGGCAGTCTAAAGTTCAAGATTTTTGGAGCTCTTCGTTCAGTGGATCAGATGTTTGATGAAGCTCTGTGTATCTACCACCACTACTGTTTTCTGTTTATTGGTTACTGACTGTGGCAGGACACCTCTGCCTCTGTTTCACTTTATGTTGCTGGTAAATAATATGGTTGTAGTAGTAGACTAAAGTTAAATTATTTAGTATGCACTAATTAAAGGGGCAGAGCTTTAAGAGACATTTTAGCTTTTGTATTTTATAAGATATATTTTTTGTAAGAACCACAATTAATAAATATATTTCAGTGAATAACTTATTGTTCAAATCTGTATATAAATATGTACATAAAGTGTTGTAATTATATTGTAAAATGGATGGATGGACGTTTAAAAAAAAACTGTTATTAATTAGTAAATATAAATTTTTTGAGCCTTTTTAGAGAAAATCAAATCATTGTAGTAAATTATGCAAATTACTCGATGATGTCATGGTGGCCACGCCCATAGCCACGCCCCCACCGCCACAGGTATCTTGGCAGTTTATGGAAAACACTGTACACCCCCGCTACCACCAAACCCCGCCCCTCCCAACCCCGCCCCCATCTCCCGAATTTGGAGGTCTCAAGGTTGGCAAGAATGATTGGCAACCATAAATCATGAAGCATTTAATATAATGTAAATAAAGCTTTTCATTATATTATAATCTAACCATTGATTATGGCAGACTACCGTATTTCCTTGAATAGCCGCAGGGGCGTTAATTAATTTAAAACCTCCTGTCACTCCTGCGTTTACCGGAAACCGGCGGGATGGCCGTGCATGCGGTAATTATTTTAAAACCTCTTCTCACTCCGGCGTTTACCAAGAGGAATCCATAAAATTTAGACGTTCGCTTTGAGTGTGATGTAAGCATACCATCATGAAAAGCACATTTAATTAAAAAAAACGTTATTATGGTCTTACCTGTACTTATAAATTGAGTCCATTTGCAGCTCCTTCCGACCAAAAGCATCGATAACTTGTTTATAGAAGTCTTCATTATTTTCTTTTTTCCGTTTTAAAAGTCTCTGTCTCGATGGAAATATTCCTTTAATTATTACCTCCTGCTTCCATTGAAAGTCCAGTTTAGAAAACTGTTTTATTTTAGATATGTAATCCTCCATGTTAGAAGGAAGAAAAAAAAATCTCTTGCTGCGTGTGTTCACTTCTTCTGCAGTACCGGAAGTCGCAAGAAGGATCACTAGCGCTGCAGCGCCCTCTACCACCAGGAGGCGGGAGTCATTTAATGACTTATACAGTATTTGACACACGCAGCTACAGTATATTAATAAAACATAGGTGCTTACTGTTCTCTTTAGCATACTGTACCGGTATTCAATAGCTTGGACCTTAAATCCTACTGAATAGCTCTTTATCTTTTTTCCTTTGTGCGATTGTAAACTACTGAAAGCAGCTTCCTCCATTTTGAAAATGAGGACAGATGCGTCACTCGTGACGTAACGAATTTGACCCGGTGGAAGTTCTAGCCAAAAGCTAAATATTTTGCGAAACGAGTTTGACCCGGTGAAAATTATAGACATGCGATAATAAAATTAATATTTTGCGAAACGAATTTGATCCGGCTTCAATAATAAACCGGCGATAAGGCCAAGCATGCGTTAATTATTTTGAGAAACGAGTTTGACCCGGCAGTAATTCTAGACGTGCGAATACTATATTCCCTGCGCCAATTCAAGGAAATACGGTATATGTAACATGGAAAAATTTTCTTTGAGTACAACAAGAAAAACAAAGTGTTTAATGCCTTTTAATTTATATTTTAACCTTCTAAAATTGTTCTTTGAGTGCAATAGGAAACATGTGTTTATTGTATACAGTCAAAATTTACACTTTTTCCAAAGGTCCCTTTATTTGGAAAAGTATCGATATACATTTTGGTACATGCACCGAATTATTGGTATCGGGACAACCCTACCAACAGAACACATTTAAGGAACAAGTAATGCTTCATACTCTCTTAGTGCAATGGTTGGCTTGTTTTTAATATTTTGAGTGACTGTCAAGTTTTTGTTGTAAAAGTTGGTTGTTATCTGTATTGTTTGGTTACGCAGCTGGTGATTTCACACTCAGATCGGAATTGCAGTGGCTCCTCCTCGGGAGACCTCCATGCACTCCCACTACTGATACTCCGCCATCCAAAAACACAATTAAATAGGAACAAGAAAAAGTGTTGTTTTTTTATCCCAGCAAGTAATCCTATTCTTAATCAACACAAAACTGCACGCGCGCACACTTCCGCACACTGAAGACTCCTCGGGTAATCACGGTTATTAATTATCAAGCCAAATAAATAATGCAGAGCTGAACAGCGGCAGTAAAGTGTGAGTGGTTGGAAAGCCAGATTGTGCCAAAGCACAGCAGTGGCAGCAGTAGGTCAGTAATTAATGAAATCAAAGAGGCGCTCTAATGAGAGACATAAAACACTTCCGTAACTGATGATCTCCTCAAGTAAACAACAACCCAATGGGATGGAGTACAAAACCAGGTAAGTACTCGCACAAATCCTCACCGTCTGCTCTCAGGTATAACCCGAATGCGCGGCAAAAAACTATCCGCGCAAATAAAGAGAGACAAACATGGTTTAGTCAAAAACACACAAAGAGCTGAAACGATTCCTCGAGAAATCCGATTACAAAATATATTCGAGGAATTTACGTTTTTTTTACGGCATTTTGCCTCGTTTAGCAAACAGTAGTCAAAGCTCACGTTTCGCACGGACTGTTTAGGTCAGTGGTTCTTAACCTTGTTGGAGGTACCGAACCCCACCAGTTTCATATGCGCATTCACCGAACCCTTCTTTAGTGAAAAATAAAATGTTTTTTTCAATTAAATTTTTTTTAATGTTTTTTTACTGGTGCACAAAATGAACCGTGCATGAACATCACCTTGTTCAAAGAAAAAAACCAACAGAGTACATGAACTCACAACAAATTACACATATAAAATACTACACGGTCCTGCTCCAGCCTATCTTGTCGATTGTATTGTACCATATGTCCCGGCAAGAAATCTGCGTTCAAAGAACTCCGGCTTATTAGTGATTCCCAGAGCCCAAAAAAAGTCTGCGGGCTATAGAGCGTTTTCTGTTCGGGCTCCAGTACTATGGAATGCCCTCCCGGTAAAAGTTAGAGATGCTACCTCAGTAGAAGCATTTAAGTCCCATCTTAAAACTCATTTGTATACTCTAGCCTTTAAATAGACCCCCCTTTTTTAGACCAGTTGATCTGCTGTTTTCTTTTCTCCTTTGCCCCCTCGCCGGGTTATTCCGGTTCCGGTGACCATGGATGAGGTGCTGACTGTTCAGAGTTGGGACCCGGGGTGGACCGCTCGCCTGTGCATCGGTTGGGGACGTCTCTGCGCTACTGACCTGTCTCTGCTCGGGATGGTCTCCTGCTGGCCCCACTATGGACTGGACTCTCACTGTTATGTGGGTCCACTAGGGACTGTACTTAGAGGGGGGGTTACCCACATATGCGGTCCTCTCCAAGGTTTCTCATAGTCATTCACATCGATGTCCCTTGTGTGGGCTCTGTGTCGAGGATGTCGTTGTGGCTTGTGCAGCCCTTTGAGACTTTTGTGATTTAGGGCTATATAAATAAACATTGATTGATTGATCTTACACACATTACCATGAATTGATTTACGTGGACTTCAACAAGTTGAAAAACTTATTCGGGTGTTACCATTTAGTGGTCAATTGTACGGAAAATGTACTGTACTGTGTAAACTGTACTGTTTCATATAATTCTCTTCCTTTGCAATCTAGTAGTAAAAGTTTCAATCAATCAATCAATCAATCAAAAAACCTACAAATCAGATGCAAAATTAGAGGGAACATTGTTTGGGGTCATCCATAATACGCCGATAGGGAGAAGTTTATTTGCACGATAAGTCGGATGTGTCTTTACATCCGTGGCGGAGACTCCGTCGAACCCCTGAGGCCAACTCACCGAACCCCTGTGTTTCGATCGAACCCAGGTTAAGAACCACTGGTTTAGGTATTGTATTGCACAGCGTGTTTACGTCACAGATCATACGCCCCCCCGCCCCTGCACTGCACAACACCGCTCTTTTAAATACGCTTGAGTTTAGAAAACTTAACTCGCAATGGCGGACGCCGCAGAAAGCAGTGGACAAGAGCCATTAGCAAAACGAGGGAATTGAGAAGCGACAAAAGTTGTCTAAGGTTTGGGAACACTTCACACTAAAATCGAAGTAAAACTCAGTAGTATGCAAACATTGCAAAGTGGAGCTCGCATACCACAAGTCCGATGCTGTAGCACCTGTCGAGAAAGCATCCGATTGAGGGACGTCCAGAGGCGAGGTAGGTCATCTATTATCAAATGTAAACGCAAAAGTTGTTATTAAAATAAATGTTATTCATTATGATAATCAGGATGTGTTCTCTCACTCCCGTAGAGTCATCAAATGACGCAAAAAGGTGTTGAAAACTAACAAGGCTATCCGAGCTGTCGTGTTCAATCAGCCTTTCATTAGTTACCACGCGCGAAAGAAGTCGTGCAACGTTATTTGGGTTATTCACGTCATGCTACTTGGATAGCTTGCACTTTCACCCGCTATAGTCTCTAGAGCAGTGGTTCTTAACCTGGGTTCGATCAAACCCTAGGGGTTCGGTGAGTCGGGCTCAGGGGTTCGGTGGAGGTCAAGACACACCCGACTCATCGTGTAAATAAAATCTTCTCCCTATCGGCGTATTACGGATACGGCAACAGCAGAAGTCAGACTGATTTGCAGGTGTGTAATTTGTTGTGAGTTTATGCATTGTGTTGGTTTTGTTGTTTGAACAAGGTGATGTTCATGCACGGCTCATTTTGTGCACCAGTAAAAAAACATGGTAACACTTTAGTATGGGGAACATATTCACCATTAATTAGTTGCTTATTAACATGCAAATTAGTAACATATTGGCTCTTAAGTAGTCATTATTAAGTACTTATTAATGCCTTATTCGGCATGGCCTTATTATAACCCTAACCCTCTAACCCTGGCCCTAACCCTCTAACCCTAACCAAATAACTCTAAATTAAGTCTGTTAGAATATGTTCCCCTAGTGTCCAAAAAACTCTAAATTAAGTCTGTGTTACTTAGAATATGTTCCCCATACTAAAGTGTTACCAAAAACATATAACTTTGTCTTGAATTAGGAAAAAAAAAAACATTTTATTTTTCACTAAAGAAGGGTTCGGTGAATGCGCATATGAAACTGGTGGGGTTCGGTACCTCCAACAAGGTTGAGAACCACTGCTCTATAGGCACAATCAACCACGGACGCATTTCAGCTGTGCATGTCAGCCTTCAATAATGACAACAGGCGTTTAGGAAATGAAAGACAATTTGGCCAAACGCAATAATTGAGGGCACATCTTAAAGGCCTACTGAAAGCCACTACTACCGACCACGCAGTCTGATAGTTTATATATCAATGATGAAATCTTAACATTGAAACATGCCAATACGGCCGGGTTAACTTGTAAAGTGCAATTTTAAAATTCCTGCCACACTTCCGGTTGAAAAACTCCTTTGGATATGATTTCTGCGCGTGACGTCACAAAATCCACGGAAGTGGTTGTACCCCATCTGACCCGATATAAAAACCTCTTGTTTTCTTCGACAAAATTCCACAGTATTCTGGACATCTGTGTTGGTGAATCTTTTGCAATTTGTTTAATGAACAATGGAGGCTGCAAAGAAGAACGTTGTAGGTGGGATCGATCGGTGTATTAGCGGCTAAGTACAATACTTACAGCAACACAACAAGGACTACTTACTACGCCTAGCCGATGCTTGCCGCCAAACCCACGGATGAAGTCCTTCGTCGCGCCGTCGATCGCTGGAACGCAGGTGAGCACGGCTGTTGATGGGAAGATGAGGGCTGGCTGGCGTAGGTGGAGCGCTAATGTTTTTATCATAGTTCTGTGAGGTCCGGTTGCTAAGTTGCTAAATTAGCCTTAGCGTCGTTAGCAACAGCATTGTTAAGCCTTACCAGGCTGAGAATTTTTAACCGTGTAGTTACATGTACATGGTTTAATAGTATTGTTGCTCTTCTGTCTATCCTTCCAGTCAGGGGTTTATTTCTTTTGTTTCTATCTTCATTTGAGAACGATGCTATCACGTTAGCTCAGTAGCTAAGCGTGTCACCGATGTATTGTCGTGGAGATAAAAGTCACTTTAAATGTCCATTTCGCGTGCTCGACTCTCATTTTCAAGAGGATATAGTATCCGAGGTGGTTTAAAATACAAATCCGTGATCCACAATAGAAAAAGGAGAGAGTGTGGAATCCAATGAGCTGCCTTGTACCTAAGTTACGGTCAGAGCGAAAAAAGATACGTCCTGCACTGCCTCTCTAGTCCTTCACTGTAACGTTCCTCATCTACGAATCTTTCATCCTCGCTCAAATTAATGGGGTAATCGTCGCTTTGTCGTTCCGAATCTCTCTCGCTCCATTGTAAACAACGGGGAATTGTGAGGAATACTAGCTCCTGTGACGTCACGCTACTTCCGGTACAGGCAAGGCTTTTTTTTATCAGCGAGCAAAAGTTGCGAGCTTTATCGTCGATTTTCTCTACTAAATCCTTTCAGCAAAAATATGGCAATATCGTGAAATGATCAAGTATGACACATAGAATGGATCTGCTATTTTCGTTTAAATAAAAAAAATTCATTTCAGTAGGCTTTTAACATGTATAATTAAACCATAGTTAAGCAAAAATATGATTTATTCGATTACTCAATCGGGGATATTTGACAGAATACTCGATTACTAAAATATTCAGTAGCTGCAGCTATAAATTGAACAAAAGTATTTCCGTCCCTGTGGGAGCATGCAGCCGGCTTATGCACCCTCATGCTCATGCTGCTTGTTCAGCGCCAAATCTTCTCTTCTTTATGGCCACCAGCTATTATTCCTCTTAATTTGCTTATCGCCTGACAAATAATAGAACAGAATTAATCAACTAATACCTTTTTTTTTTTTTTTTTTTTTGAACAGGCCAATAGAAAGAAAGCGTGGTTTCTACGGCACCATGTTGGCTGACTGAAGGATTTAATTATCAGGACTAATTGCTTGTTTTCCACGTACTGTTAACCACAGGGCGGCCACTGCTTCTGCTGTTCCACTTCCCTGGGTGCCAACGCCTGAAGCTGCTGCTGCTTTGCACTGGAGGAGCGAGGTGGTGAGTCGACACCGCGGGAAACAAGCGCGTCTCGGCTTTGCCCGACGCTCCAAATGATCGCTCGGTTGTCAGTCAGCGAGACTGGCAGTTTGTCGTCTGGCTGCGGGGACGCTCTCTTATTTACGGATAAAGGAGAATAATTAGAAATCTGTCGGCGACAGCATGTAATCTCCATGACGCGTGTTTGTGCATGATTAGCAATGAGAAACACTTGTCAGCCATAGGATACCGTTCAAGTTCAGTAGGTCTCTTCTTGACAAAGAAGTAGTATAGTGGGTAAAGGGGCAGACTGGCCATGGGGGGAATTGGGAGTTTTCCCGGTGGGCCGATCAATGGACGGCTTCAATTTATCCATGCATTTATTATTTTGCTGTGTGGTGCCTTGGTATACCGTCTTTTTCCGACTATAAGGCGCACTTAAAATCCTTTCATTTTCTCAAAAATCAAAAGTGCGCCCTATAACCCGGTGCGCCTAATGTACGGAATAAATCTGGTTGTGCTTACCGACCTCGAAGCAATTTTATTTGGTACATGGTGTAATGATAAGTGTGACCAGTAGATGGCAGTCACACACAAGAGATACGTGTAGACTGCATGATGACGCCAGTAAACAACACCAAGACTTTAAATGTTCCGTTGAGAATATAGAACATTACACACGGCGCTCAAAAATCTGTCAACATGTTTTTAGTACGACTTAGGTAAGCTACGAAGCCGCACCGCTTGATGGATTGTCGGTGCATTAAACATACGAGTATTATTATGGTGTGTGTATAAGGACCGCAAAATGGCACCTATCAGTAGACATATCTGCCGTTTTGTTTCGCAATATTATGCAAAACCAACTTTTCTTGCATTCTGGTTTCTGCTGATGTGTATTTGGGATCTGCATAAGTCCTGAAAATGTGCGTGCATCCGCCATTGTAGTCCGTGCCAACGACATAGTCCAGTGTTTCCCATAAACTGCCAAGATACCTGTGGCGGTGGGGGCGTGGTTATGGGCGTGGCTATGGGCGTGGTCACCATGACATCATCGAGTAATTTGCATAATTTACTACAATGTTTTGATTTTCTCTAAAAAGGCTAAAAAAATATATACTTACTAATTAATAATAACAGTTTTGTTTTAAACGTCCATCCATCCATCCATTTTACAATATAATTACAACACTTTATGTACATATTTCTATACAGATTTGAACAATAAGTTATTCACTGAAATATATTTATTAATTGTGGTTCTTACAAAAAATATATCTTATAAAATATAAAAGCTAAAATGTCTCATAAAGCTCTGCCCCTTTAATTAGTGCATACTAAATAATTTAACTTTAGCCTACTACTACAACCATATTATTTACCAGCAACATAAAGTGAAACAGAGGCAGAGGTGTCCTGCCACAGTCAGTAACAAATAAACAGAAAACAGTAGTGGTGGTAGATAGACACAGAGCTTCATCAAACATCTGATCCACTGAACAAAGAGCTCCAAAAATCTTGAACTTTAGACTGCCATCAGTTTGACCCCCTACACTTAACCATGTGTTTCCTACTGCCTGCAGACTTTGCACCCTTTGTTATATACACATGTTGTGTTTCTAATATAAATACATTTAATAAAGTCAAATACAAATAAGGCAACAAGAGAAGTATCCTACACTTCTCTTTTGTAAAGTAAATCTGAACAGCCGATATGGGCATCTACATCAACTATATGATTTGCCTGATAAGCTGAAGAGGACAAAAAAAAAAAAAAAAAAAAAAAAAAAATATATATATATATATATATAATATATATATATATATATATATATATTTTTTTTGAAATTTATTTTAATTTTTTAATTTTTTTTATTTTATTTGTGGCGGACGTAATTCTTTCGTAGCGGGCCGCCACAAATAAATGAATGTGTGGGAAACACTGTAGTCATATGCTTCTTCTTTTTCTCTACATTATTATGGGGCATTCATCTTCCGCTGTTGCCATTTCTAATATAAAGTAGTGTAAACTTCTTACTTATATCTGTCAGTAGACTAGCTATCAAAGTGCTAAAAACTGTAGTGGGTTTGCATAATTCACCCACGGAACTTTAGTGATTAGATGGTTCTGGTCGGACGGTTTTTCACGGGACACATTTCCGGCGTTGATGTTGCATTACTGAGTCACGGATGAGGAGATGCTGCTCCGTTATTGCTTTAAGTAAAGTCTGAATGTCATTAAAACAGTTAGCCCCATCTTTTGACGCTTCTTCCACTTCATCCTTGCACGCTACAACAAAGATGACATAGCCACATAAATAAGACCGCCCACAAAACGGCGCATCCTGAAGAAACTGTCAGAAAGCGACTTGAAGATGATCTGTAAAACATCATCTATGCAACATTTTGACCAAAGAACCACCATCACATGTTATGTAGACCACAAGATAGTGTTTTACATTTAGAAAAAAATATTATGACCCTTTTTAGGCGCCTTATAATAGGGAGCGCCTTTTGTCTGAAAATAGACCCGCTCATCGGCAGTGCAGCCTTTTAATCCGGTGTGTCCTATGGGCCGAAAAATTCCGTTAAGTACAATAACTCTTCAAGTCCGTCCCGGGAACATGCTGCTTGCAAAGACATGCTCGACAACCAAAAATAACTCTTAAAGTAATACCAAATCCTAAACGAGAGAGCGCTTTGTGAAATTTTACAGCAAACATATTTCTAGCCCTTTCCTGCTCTGTCACTGGTAATAGAATACGAAGGACAACCTCACTCATATTGTCAGAAAGTAAAATCAGTGGGATAAAGCCTACAATCAGTTATTGGCTTTAATTGTAATTATTAGGGATGCACAATATTATATGCGGCCAATAATTACAGACCAAAAATGGATTGGACTAACACTGGATTGTGTACAAAAGAAAAGCACCACAGCGCGGCGCTCAGCGTCGTTTGTGGCTTTCTTTAACGTGTCAGAAGACAACATTTCACTCGTTTGCAAAAACGTGTTCTGCAGAAATTAAACGAGGGTTAAAGGCCTACTGAAATGAATTTTTTTTACTTAAACGGGGATAGCAGATCCATTCTATGTGTCATACTTGATCATTTTGCGATATTGCCATATTTTTGCTGAAAGGATTTAGTAGAAAACATCGACGATAAAGTTCGCAACTTTTGGTCCCTGATAAAAAAAAGCCTTGCCTGTACCGGAAGTAGCGTGACGTCGCAGGTTGAAGGGCTTCTCACATTTCCCCGTTGTTTACACCAGCAGCGAGAGCGATTCGGACCGAGAAAGCGACGATTACCCCATTAATTTGAGCGAGGATGAAAGATTTGTGGATGAGGAACGTGAGAGTGAAGGACTAGAGTGCAGTGCAGGATGTATCTTTTTTCGCTCTCACCGTAACTTAGGTACAAGGGTTCATTGGATTACACACTTTCTCCTTTTTCTATTGTAGATCACGGATTTGTATTTTAAACCACCTCGGATACTATATCCTCCTGAAAATGAGAGTCGAGAACGCGAAATGGACATTCACAGTGACTTTTATCTCCACGACACTACATCGGTGAAGCACTTTAGCTACGGAGCTAACGTGATAGCATCGTGCTTAAATGCAGATAGAAACAAAATAAATAAGCCCCTGACTAGAAGGATAGACAGCAGATCAACAATACTACTATCAGGAGACACCGAACCAAACACTGGACCTGTAACTACATGGTTAATGCTGTGCCGCCTGTCGAAGCCTAGCAATGCTGTTGCTAACGACGCCATTGAAGCTAACTTAGCTACGGGACCTCGTCAGAGCAATGATAAAAACATTATCTCTCCACCTTCGCCAGCCCTCATCTGCTCATCAACACCCGTGCTCACCTGCGTTCCAGCGATCGACGGCGCGACGAAGGACTTCACCCGATTATCGATGCGGTCGGCGGCTAGCGTCGGACAGCGCGACTGCTATCCAAGTCAAAGTCCTCCTGGTTGTGTTGCTGCAGCCAGCCGCTAATACACCAATCCCACCTACAGCTTTCTTTGCAGTCTCCATTGTTCATTAAACAAATTGCAAAAGATTCACCAACACAGATGTCCAGAATACTGTGGAATTTTGCGATGAAAACAGAGCTGTTTGTATTGTGATACAATGGTGTCCGAATACTTCCGTTTCAACCATTGACGTCACGCGCATACGTCATCACACATAGACGTTTTCAACCGGAAGTTTCCCGGGAAATTTAAAATTGCACTTTATAAGTTAACCCGGCCGTATTGGCATGTGTTGCAATGTTAAGATTTCATCATTGATATATAAACTATCCGACTGCGTGGTCGGTAGTAGTGGTTTTCAGTAGGCCTTTAAAGATGAGCTTCAACACAAAAAAATATGGTAAAGCATTTTAAAATTCACCATCGTGATGATTTATGGAAAGAGCACGAAGCTGCCTATGCACTGCTAAGTTGAGACTTGGTGTTAATAGCGGCGACCGCAACACATGTAAAGCCACAAGACTGATCAGAAAACGCTTGATAAGAGGCAATAGTTTAAAAGAAGATACCTTAGGCTGAAATAACTTGACGACAAAATGAGTCGTTTATATTGGAGGCACATGTAGCTGGTAGTTAATTTTTATGATTTGTTAGTGGGGAAAAATGCACTTTATTATTATTTAAACCCAGATTTATTTATATTCTACAATTGAATGTTGCCTTCATGAAGCGCGTTCGTAAACACTAAACGTCATAGCACGGAACGTTGTAAACTGGTGACCACCTGTGCATAAAATTCAACTAGGTTTAATTCCTCTTCAAAAAACGGTACATACTGCAGTTGACTAAAGAGAGCGCACACCTCTGTGCATTTGTCACTTTAAAAGCACCCGCAAGGCTTTCAAGATATAGCTTCGGATATCAAGCTTCTAAATTGGCATAGCAAATGAAGAGC
The DNA here is from genome assembly GCF_033978785.1 of Entelurus aequoreus. Lineage (NCBI taxonomy): Eukaryota > Metazoa > Chordata > Actinopteri > Syngnathiformes > Syngnathidae > Entelurus > Entelurus aequoreus. The sequence goes on along the minus strand of NC_084750.1, from coordinate 20,942,674 downwards.
CTGTGTCATTTCCAGAGAGCTATATGCAGCTGAGCATGTTAAACGGGATTGCCTTGTGCTGCGTCGATCCGTTACGTCAAATATTAATTGCTTCCAAATTTGGAACCTGATGAAACCCTCTTTGGCATTTGTATCTTGTATCTCAAGTATCACAAAACAAAGGGTTGGAAGGATGATGGTTAAATAATGAGAGTGCAGTACAAACTGAATCAGCTTAGCTACGGTACACAACACACCCTGGTAGATGCTAATGCCCCTCGGTTGACTTTGGGATCCCAAAGGGTTAAAGGCAGAAGGTCAGGTGCCTTCACCTCTGAAGACCTCTTGAGCGCCAAGAAGCAAACAACCACCACATGGAAAATCAAAGGTCAAGACCTCGAGGTGCTAATAAAGAAGGGGCTTGTGTAGACATGGCTGAACTGTACACAGGAAAAACCGTCAGACCACCTGGGGTGGCAGGTGAGGGGAAATTTGATCAAAATGTATGAACACCATATTTTGCAACCAGAGAGCCTCCAGTTATTTTTGCACCCTTGTTTGCAAATTATGGATGACGGATTGACTAAGCCATTTGTCACGGGGAGCTTTAGGCATCTTAGACGAGATGGTAATAAACACCCAGATGCTGTCAGACGCTCATGGACGGGTTTTCGAGAAAAGCTAACCAAGGCTGCCAAAAGGCATGAGGTGATTAGAAACTAGTCCAGTAGCACACTTTGCAACATGACAAAACATACCCATTCACAGCCTAAAGTAAACAAACATGTGCAGTATTACATCAAGTTGTGTGTTTTGTCGTTGGATCCATTCATACATATTAGGGTTGGGTACTATATTGAAAATAGGTACTTACAGATATGACCAAATCCTGTCGGATTCACTTAAATCCAACAGTACTAATTTTCAATACTTCGTCACATCCGGTTGATAACTCAGCACCAGCGGGCAAACAAGCGTATTCATAGCAGACTACCTCTTGGCATACTTGCCAACCCTCCCGATTTTCCCGGGAGACTCCCGAATTTCAGTGTCCCTCCCGAAATTCTCCCGGGGCAACCATTCTCCCGAATTTCTCCCGATTTCCACCCGGACAACATTATTGGGGGCGTGCCTTTAAGGCAATGCCTTTAGCGTCCTCTACAACCGGTCGTCACGTCCGCTTTTCCTCCATACCAACAGCGTGCCGGGCAAGTCGCATAATAAATGCGGCTTTTACACACACATACGTCAATGCAAGGCATACTTGATCAACAGCCATACAGGTCACAGTGAGGGTGACCATATAAACAACTTTAACACTGTTACAAATATGCTCCACACTGTGAACCCACACCAAACAAGAACAACAAACATTTCGGGAGAACATCCGCACCTTAACACAACATAAACACAACAGAACAAATACCCAGAACCCCTTGCAGCACTAACTCTTCCGGGACGCTACAATATAAACCCCCCGCTACCACCATTCCCCCCCCCCAACCCTGCCCACCTCAACCCCGCTGCCCCCATCTCCTGAATTCGGAGGTCTCAAGGTTGGCAAGTATGCCTCTTGGTAATGTTGCAATTTTTCATACCAACAAAGCAAGTTTGCCTGAAAGAAAGCCCTCTGAAGTAAGAATATAATATAAGATCGTTTAACGGCAATATTTTTTTTAACGCGCGATTTACGTAATGCGCCCGGTCTCCTTTTTGATCCTCGGCCCGTTCCGTAGTGTGGCTTATCTGGCAAAGAAGAAATGCTCACCAACAGGTTTGGACAGATTTGTGAACAATATAGTAAAAGTTTTAGATCTTTGAGTTCGACTCATGAAATTTGGGAGCAAAAACAAAAGTGTTGCACTTTGTGTTTTGTTCACTGTAAAATTAAGGCGATGACGCATTAACTATAAATTATTTTGACGGCGATAATTATTTTAACGCGCGATTAACGTAATGCGCCCGGTCTCCTTTTTGATCCTCGGCCTGTTCCGTAGTGAGGTTTATCTGGATTATCTGGCAAAGAAGAAACGCTCACTAACACAGGTTTGGACAGATTTGTGAACAATATAGTAAAAGTTTTAGATCTTTGAGTTCAACTCATGAAAAATGGGAGCAAAAACAAAAGTGTTGCGCTTTTATTTTTGTTCACTGTACTGGGGCTGTCAAAATTAAGGCAATGACGCGTTAACTATAAGTTCCTTTAACGGCGATCATTTTTTAAAGCGCGATTAACTTAATGTGTTCGATCTCCTTTTTAACCCTCGGCCCGTTCCGTAGTGTGGTTTATCTGGATTATCTGGCAAAGAAGAAATGCTCACTAACACAGGTTTGGACAGATTTGTGAACAATATAGTAAAAGTTTTAGATCTTTGAGTTCAACTCAAGAAATTTGGGAGCAAAAACAAAAGTGTTGCGCTTTTATTTTTGTTCACTGTACAAGGGCTGTCAAAATTAAGGCGATGACGCGTTAACTATAAGTTCCTTTAACGGCGATCATTTTTTAAAGCGCGATTAACGTAATGCGCCCGGTCTCCTTTTTGACCCTTGGCCCGTTCTGTAGTGTGGTGATATGTCGTTACTGTTGAACCACAAGTTAAAAAATAGTGAGGAGAGCCTTATGGACATCTCAGATCTAAAGCCACGACAAGTCGTTCACCGGACAAGAGAAGAAAAATTTGGTTTTCAATTGCCGTGAGACGACATCATTGGAGCGGACGCTGCTGACACCTTAGCTGCGTGAAGAGAGGAGTTTCACATACGTGTGTACAATGAAGTTGAGTGCAGTGTTTCCCACACATTCATTTATTTGTGGCGGCCCGCCACGAAAGAATTACGTCCGCCACAAATAAAAAAATACATAATTTTTTTATTATTATTATTATTTTTTTTTTTTTTTTGTCCTGTCCAGCTTCTCAGGCAAATCATATAGTTGATGTAGATGCCCATATAGGCTGTTCAGATTTACTTTACAAAAGAGAAGTGTAGGATACTTCTCTTGTTGCCTTATTTGTATTTGACCACTACTGTTTTCTGTTTATTTGTTACTGACTGTGGCAGGACACCTCTGCCTCTGTTTCACTTTATGTTGCTGGTAAATAATATGGTTGTAGTAGTAGGCTAAAGTGAAATTATTTAGTATGCACTAATTAAAGGGGCAGAGCTTTAAGAGACATTTTAGCTTTTATACTTTATAAGATATATTTTTTGTAAGAACCACAATTAATAAATATATTTCAGTGAATAACTTATTGTTCAAATCTGTATATAAATATGTACATAAAGTGTTGTAATTATATTGTAAAATGGATGAATGGATGGATGGACGTTTAAAACAAAACTGTTATTATTAATTAGTAAGTATACATTTTTTGAGCCTTTTTAGAGAAAATCATATTGTAGTAAATTATGCAAATTACTCTATGTCATGGTGACCACGCCCATAGCCACGCCCCCACCACTACAGGTATCTTGGCAGTTTATGGGAAACACTGGTGTGCATTACTAACATAAAATGTAGATTGTGACTCGAACTGTTTTAGTAAGATGGAATAAAAGCTCAGCAGAAAGTCACTTTTTTTCTTACACTTTCGTCAAAATATGTCAAGTAAAATAATAGCGCTACGCGTCACATCCAGTCTAACAACCAAAACAATTCAAACTCGCCTTATGCTTTCTCAAATATACTGGGAGTCAAATGTATTGTACATGCAAATTCACATATACTCACACACATACATACAGACATACATAGGTACCTACGCTCCCACATACATATACAAATAAATACAGTACATATTTACACACTCAAAGTTTGTACATCCACACGCACATTCATTATACAAACATACTGTATACACATACTGTACATATACATTCACTGTAAAAACATACATATACACATACTGTACATATACACTCACTGTACAAACACACACATACACATACTACACGTACATTCACTGTAAAAACACACACATACATATACTGTACATATACATTCACTGTACAAACACACATATACACATACTGTACATATACATTCACTGTTCAAACACACATACTGTATACACATACTGTACATATACATTCGCTGTACACACATATACACATACTGTACATATACATTCACTGTACAAGCACACATACACATACTGTACATATACAAGTACATATGCACACATACACTCATGCACATAATCACGTTTCATCAAACATATATTAACGTTGTTGCCCTAGGGTAAACTGGGTATAACACATGGCACACTGACAAAGCTTAACCTATTGTTACTATAACAATCTACAAGGTTAATGTAGGTTGCTTCTCTTTCTTCCCCTCCATTTTTCTGCATTCTTTCGTATCTCAAGTTATCATTACGTATATGTATTGTTGCATTTGAACAATTGTATTGTTGATAATAAAGGTAAAGTACTGGTATTGTTTATTATCAATAGCACTATTTCTATTGGTATTCATATTGCTCCATTTTTAGTGTAATAATGCTCATTGTCATTTCTGTATTTTTTTTAAAATGTTCGCTAACTGCTTATTTGCTATTACTTTTACCATCATATTTGTACATGTCGTATTTGCTGATGTTGCTCTGTTGTTGTTGTTGTTGTTGTTGTCTTTGCTGTTGTTGTTTTTGTCTCTCTGTCTAATCCCCCTCTTGTCCCCACAATTCCCCCCTCTGTCTTCCTTTTTCTCTCTTTCTATCCCCTCCTGCTCCGGCCCGGCTGCACCAAATGATAATATAAATACATTTAATAAAGTCAAAATACAAGTAAGGCAACAAGAGAAGTATCCTACACTTCTCTTTTGTAAAGTAAATCTGAACAGCCGATATGGGCATTTACATCTGCTATATGATTTGCCCGAGAAGCTGGGCAGGACATTATAAAAAATAAAAATAAAATAAAATAAAAAATATATATATATACCGGTATATGTTTTTAACGGTATTCTGTAATATTTCTCCCTAAGCAAGCACGTATAAGAACATCCATGATTGGTTGGTTGTTTACGATGATGAGTCACGATTGGTTGAGATTAGGGCAAAACATTAGGGACAAGCCAATCAGAGGCAAGATAGGGCAGGTCAAACCAGGAAGGGAAATCACAACGGACATCCCAAATGATGACGAGAGAGTCGTAGAAGAAAAGAGGGAATTTTCAAGCGGGCAATTTATATATTATAAAAACTAGTGGAAGATGGCAGAGGGATTCTCTTGTTTAGATTTTTCTTTTAGCGATATAGACGACGTCCAGGAAACCCACAATGCGTCTACTTTGCCACATTTGGACAAATGTATGCGTCTGGATAAAACATTCATTTGAGTTGTTTACCATATAAGCCCAAATCAAAACTGTTCTCCAGTTGCTAAACCGGGCATATTTCAATTAAATCAACTCACTTACTTGGCGCTGACCAGAATCGTACGCGTGTGACAGTCCATTACATCGGCCAAACCGCTCAATTTTTGTTTCATCTGACAGCACATGGACAAAGATAAGACTTTCTGGAGAAAATTTTTGTGGTGAAAAGGTGAGGCCTTCAATCCCAGGAACACCAAACATACCGTCAAGCATGGTGGTGGTAGTATTATGCTATGGGCCTGTTTTGCTGCCAATGGAACTGGTGCTTTAAATGGGACAATGAAAAAGGAGGATTACCTCCCAATTCTTCAGGACAACCTAAAATCATCAGCCCAGAGGTTGGGTCTTGGGCGCAGTTGGGTGTTCCAGCAGGACAATGACCCCAAACACACGTCAAAAGTGGTAAAGGAATGGCTAAATCAGGCTAGAATGAAGGTTTTAGAATGGCCTTCCCAAAGTCCTGACTTAAACGTGTGGACAATGCTGAAGAAACAAGTCCATGTCAGAAAACCAACACATTTAGCTGAACCGCACCAATTATGTCAAGAGGAGTGGTCAAAAATGCAACCAGAAGCTTGTGGATGGCTACCAAAAGTGCCTTATTGCAGTGAAACTTGCCAAGGGACATGTAAGCAAATATTAACATTGCTGTATGTATACTTTTGACCCAGCACATTTGCTCACATTTCCAGTAGAGCCATAATAAATTCATAAAAGAACCAAACTTCATGAATGTTTTTTGTGACCAACAAGTATGTGCTCCAATCACTCTATCACAAAATAATACAAGTTGTAGAAAGAATTGGAAACTCAAGACAGCCATGATTTATGTTCTTTACAAGTGTATGAAAAATTTTGACTGTATAAGCATATTTATAGCATAGCAATATAACAGCATGTTACAGGCACCGTAGACTGCAACCTTCCCTTGCATGGTCCCTAGAGAGCAGTTAACTGCATGAAAGTGGCTCCTCCGTATGACAGCATAGACCAGGGGTGTCAAATGTACGGGCCGCGGGCCGGATTAGGCCCGGGAACAGGTTCAATCCGGCCCACGGGATGAGCTTGCTAAGTATAAAAATGAGCCGGAATTTTTGAGTGAAATAAACTTCTGTTCCAAATGTGTCCACTGGATGTCGCAATAGCAATTATTTGTATCTTTGTAGATGATGTACATATGTAAAAAAAATAAACCACATGATGTTAGTACATCAGTCGAGGAAAATGTGCAAACTACATAAATAACATCCTGTAGGTTGATTTTGATCTTTTTTTTCCTTGATAGATTGAAAATTAACACCAATGAGTTGACTGATGAACATTATCACATAATTTATTCAGGAAGTATAAATAACGACAAATAAAGATAGAATACTATTAACGTATTTTTCGGACTATAAGTCGCTCCGGAGTATAAGTCGCACCGGTCGAAAATGCGTAATAAAGAAGGAAAAAAACATATAAGTCGCACTGGAGTATAAGTCGCATTTTTGGGGAAAATATATTTGATAAAAGCCAACACCAAGAATAGACATTTGAAAGGCAATTTAAAATAAATAAAGAATAGTGAACAACAGGCTGAATAAGTGTACGTTATATGAGGCATAAATAACCAACTGAGAACGTGCCTGGTATGTTAACGTAACATATTATGGTAAGAGTCATTCAAATAACTATAACATATAGAACATGCTATACGTTTACCAAACAATCTGTCACTCCTGATCGCTAAATCCCATGAAATCTTATACATCTAGTCTCTTACGTGAATGAGATAAATAATATTATTTGATATTTTACGCTAATGTGTTAATAATTTCACACATAAGTCGCTCCTGAGTATAAGTCGCACCCCCGGCCAAACTATGAAAAAAACTGCGATTTATAGTCCGAAAAATACGGTAACCGCAACATGTAAGTGTGGGGAAAAAAAACAAACATTATGATTTGTAAATTTTTCAGAATGAGCTTGTTCTATTTTTAAACAAAGAAAACAATCTGAAGTAGGGCTGGGCGATATGGCCGATTTATTAATATCTCGATATTTTTAGGCCATGTCACGATACACGATATATATATCCATATTTTGCCTTAGCCTTGAATGAACACTTGATGCATATAATCACAGCAGTATGATGATTCTATGAGTCTACATTAAAACATTCTTCTTCATACTGCATTAATATATGCTCATTTTAAACTTTCATGCAGAGAGGGAAATCCCAACTTAGTCAATTTAGCAAAAGTGTATTTATTAAACAGTTATTAAGCAGTGGCACAAACATTCATGTCATTTCAAAACAGAAAGTGCAAGATTGTCAGAGACATTTTAAAACAAGCTACTAGTGCACTTTTGTGCATGATGTCACTAAGATGACATTACAAAACAACACTAAATTAAAGTGCACTTTTTGTACAGAACGCCACTACAATAGTTTAAAACAAATAAAGTGCACTTTTGTGCATGATGTCACACAAGATATTTCAATTAGTGTCAAATAAAAATGAGCTGCATAATAGGAAATCAAATAGTGTATGTCCTTCGCTATGTGGTAGGTTCCTGCGGACGTTATCTCCTTCTGTTGTTGACTATTTTTTTCATACGGTGTTGATGTGGAAATGGTTGCTTGGGCATTTTGTGGGTGTGGCACCGGCCGGAGATGTTGACATGCGGAATTTCAAGCACTCTTCATCCTCTAGTGGGTGACTTTTCAAATGATGCTACAAATGAGCAATAATGCTACTTTTTGTAGCAACGCTTTTGCCGCATACTTGACATATTACGGTTGTCTGTTCGACATCTTCCCGCTTGAAGCCAAACCATCGCCAGACGATGATGGACCCCCTGCTGTTTTTCTTGGGAATTAATTCTTCTTCCTTCATTCTCTCTCTCGTATTACCGCTCGCACCTCTCCGCTAGCATCACAGCTAATGTTACGCATTCCGCTACCTCTCTGCTTAGCGAGGGCGTATGACATTGCACAGTATGTGACGTATCTAAGAAGGTGCGCTTGTTTTATATCTCTGTGAGAAGAAGAGACAAGAAAGAGTGAGAAAATTGTTGCGTCAGACCAGCTCTTCCTCCCAGGGAATCTAAGTTACTGGTCAATCCCAAGTTCTTTCGATGACATATATGCTGAGTAAGAAGGACCATCAAGACAGAACTGGAATATTTTCAAGTTTATACCAAAGCTTTAGGAGATCAGCTTAACCAATACATTCATATCGGCTGCTCTGGTTGATCTGGCATTCCAACGAAAAAGCCCAATCTTTTCACACAAAGAAAGCCCCCATATCCACCCTCTCAACACTGATAAGGAGAGAGGCGTGGGGGTTGTCTTCACATTCCAACCTAAGACGCTAAACAGACAATCTGAAGACAAAGAGACTGGTAGAATAAACAAAGGAAAAGTACTAGTTACTCTAAACACGGCTATGTAAAAAGAAAGAACTCTTAAACATATCTGCATCCTTCCACAAAAGCCTGTAGTGTAATGCCCGCAGCTAAAAAGCAACTGTGTGAGAACGTATACTCGAATATCACGATATAGTCATTTTCTATATCGCACAAAGGGTGGAGTGCCATCTCCGGGTTGGGGAGGAAATGTTGCCCCAAGTGGAGGAGTTCAAGTACCTCGGAGTCTTGTTCACGAGTGAGGGAAGAGTGGATCGTGAGATCGACAGGCGGATCGGTGCGGCGTCTTCAGTAATGTATCGATCCGTTGTGGTGAAGAAGGAGCTGAGCCGGAAGGCAAAGCTCTCAATTTACCGGCCGATCTACGTTCCCATTCTCACCTATGGTCATGAGCTTTGGGTTATGACCGAAAGGACAAGATCACGGGTACAAGCGGCCGAAATTAGTTTCCTCCGCCGGGTGACGGGGCTCTCCCTTAGAGATAGGGTGAGAAGCTCGGTCATCCGGGGGGAGCTCAAAGTAAAGCCGCTGCTCCTCCACATGGAGAGGAGCCAGATGAGGTGGTTCGGGCATCTGGTCAGGATGCCACCCGAACGCCTCCCTAGGGAGGTGTTTAGGGCACGTCCGACCGGTAAGACCCAGGACACGTTGGGAAGACTATGTCTCCCGGCTGGCCTGGGAACCATTGGCGTTGTTAGGCCTATTTTAGGGGGGCTTAAGCCCCCCTAAAATATTCTTAAGCCCCCCTAAATAATTTAGTGTTAAAAAAATATATATATATATATTTTTTTTTTACAAGTACATGCCGACATATTCATTATAAAGTGGCCTTTTTCAAGAAAGTAAGTATTCATCACTGCTTGTAGTAAAATGTATACATACATAAAAAGAAAAAGAAAAAAAATGGTTAAAAGCCATCGTCCCGGAGAGCATTTCATTTCGTCCAGTGCATTTTTTAAAATAATAATAATAACAATGAATAATTTCTAAGTCTTTGTTAGCCGTTTGTGAAGTTTTGTGCTCGTGCGCTACGTTCGCTCGCATCCTGTGCATCTCCTGGGGGCTAAGCCCCCCCTGTCCTTAAAAGCTAGTGACGCCCCTGCTGGGAACGCCTCGGGATCCCCCGGGAAGAGCTGGACGAAGTGGCTGGGGGAGAGGGAAGTCTGGGTTTCCCTGCTTAGGCTGCTGCCCCCGCGACCCGACCTCGGATAAGCGGAAGACGATGAATGGATGGATGCAGGTTGAATTTGATATTTTTTTTATCTTGATAGATTGAAAATTAACACCAATGAGTTGACTGATGAACATTATCACAATTTATTCAGAAAATATAAATAACGACAAATAAAGATATAATACTATTAACCGCGACATGTAAGTGTGAAAAAACCCAAACATTATGATTTGTACATTTTTCAGAATGTACTATTTTTAAACAAAGAAAACAATCTGAAGTTGTCTTTATTTTGAAGTTATCGTGCCGTGATTTCACCAGTTTAGATTTTTCTCCATGTGGCCCCCGATCTAAAATGAGTTCGACACCCCTGGCTCCAACGCATGTTCTAGAACAGGGATGTCAAACGTACGGCCCGTGGGCCGGATCAGGCCCGCGAACAGGTTTTATGCGGCCCGCGTGATGAGTTTGCCAAGTATTAAAGTATTTTGAAAGAAAGAAACTGCTGTTCTAAATGTGTCCACTGGATGTCACAATAGCATTTCTGTTAGGACTAGCAAGAAGTACAAAGTAAAGCGTGGCGTCTTCCTCTCCCTCGACCGAAATGAAACAGAAAAAATCTTGGAATTTAAGTCTTCTGCTTCAAACACATCGTTATTTGGCTCCCTTACTCCCCCATCATGTCTCTGTCAAAAACGAGAAAACTTAACCTTTCTGAATAGTTTTTACCTCCGTTTCTTACGGTTTGTTGAGTTAGCACTGGACTGATACGTGGACATGACAAAGGAGGTATTAGATACCTAGAAGAGTTTACACGTTGTGATTTAGGGATATATAAATAAACATTGATTGATTGATTGATTGAATCTTTAAAGTTTAATCCTGGCTTTGTAGATACACCGAGACAAAGTCTAAGCTCATTGTTTTTTTTGAAGCTGCACCAATTTCCTCAGAATTTTCAACAAACTTGAAGTGATTTGTCAAGAGGATTATCTGTGATTTGTACGTTTTCAGAATGTGCTTGTTCTATTTTTGGCCAAAGTAAAACGAAGAAAACAACCCAGAGTTGTCTTTATTTTTAAGTTATCATGCCATGATTTTACCATTCCGGCCCACTTGGTAATAGATTTTCCTCCATGCGGCCCCTGAGCTGAAATGAGTTTGACACCCCTGTTCTAGAAGGAATGGGGGGAGAGCAGCGCAGAGGGATGGGTGCTCGTAAAGAGAGCTAGCATGACATAGGGTTGAGATGATGAACACAGTCCTGCCTCGTAATTCCGTGAGCGCTGGAGCTCTCTGGAGAAGACTCGCGCGACATATGGCATCATTAATAAATACAGTGCATTCACTTTCCTCCAAGATGAGAAGTGCAGGAAATGAAGAGAAAGTGTACAATCAGGAATAGAAGCTATAGGAATAGGGTATGCACATGGAGTCTATAGAGACGGAGAGCGGAGCAGCTTGAGTGACAGAGGAGAAAAAAAGAGGCCCCCGTCTCCAGTTTTGAATTTAGTACCCATCCTTCACGGAGGCACTCTAAGCAGGGACGAGGAGCAAACACCAGGCAATTCCGCTGCAACACCAAACACAATGGCTGATTGAGGGCAAATTAAAATGCAAATGCAACACTTCCATTTTTCCAGATTCCCCCTGCAAGATAAGCAAAGGACCTCTGTTCATTTCATAGACTGCGGAGGCGTGTGTGCTGGCCGGCGAGTGTGTTTATGCATTAATGTGTATATTATTTGTTTGCCTCGTTTGGAATAAGAGTAGACAGGACGGGAGGCTAGGAGGTGAGGCTGTATAAACAGATTAAATTCAGCACCGTCCTCCCCCGAGCTGCATTTCAATCGTCCATCCTCGCCGGCGCTCCTTCTGCCCTTGTCAGGAGAGCTTGGACAGGCGTCAAGACTGCCAAAATACACATTATAAAACAACTTTATCTTATTGCTTGGAAACTAATGACTTCACGGAAATATAAGCCCCTTTTTGCGGCCTGACTCGTCCGTCTTGTGTATCTGAAAGCGCCCGTTTGGGGATGTCGACGGTTTCGCAAAAAAAAAAAAAAAACGCCCGTTTGACCGCGTGAACTCAAACCTTTCCAAGTCGCAGGTCGGAGAACAGGTTCGACTGCACATGACGTCGCGGAGCAGAAGGTTCGCCATCACGGCCAAGCGAGGGGCAAATGTTGCTGCCCAGTGACCGATGGTTAACACGGCTTGAAACATGGCAGGGTCACAAGTATATTTGTCAATAGTTTGACTTAAATGGCCCCTCCAATGCCGACAATGTCGGCACTTGTTTCATAGTTTTCGACCTAAAAATGATGTCTACAAGTAAAATGCCCTGCAAAATAGCGGTTTCAGGCCTGATTTTAGCTTGAGTTTCAGCACATTTTGATACTAAAAGTGGAATGTGAGATTTATAGGGGTGTATCGGTACACAAAAATTTCCGGTTCGGTACGTACCTCGGTTTAGAGGTCACGGTTCCGTTAATTTTCGGTACAGTAAGAAAACAACAAAATATAAATGTTTTGGTTATTTATTTACCAAATTTGTAAACAATAGCACAACATACATATACACACAGGGTCCATTGCCAGGGTTAATGTGGTCAACATATATCAAATACAAACTAAATAAGATAAGGCTCAGAAAGGTTTCTTAACAAAACCTTTCTACATACACTACCGTTCAAAAGTTTGGGGTGACCCAATCAATTTTGTGGAATAGCCTTCATTTCTAAGAACAAGAAGACTGTCGAGTTTCAGATGAAAGTTCTCTTTTTCTGGCCATCTTGAGCGTTTAATTGACCCCACAAATGTGATGCTCCAGAAACTCAATCTGCTCAAAGGAAGGTCCGTTTTGTAGCTTCTGTAATGAGCTAAACATGATTGCACAAGGGTTTTCTAATCATCAATTAGCCTTCTGAGCCAATGAGCTAACACATTGTACCATTAGAACACTGGAGTGATAGTTGCTGGAAATGGGCCTCTATACACCTATGTAGATATTGCACCAAAAACCAGACATTTGAAGCTAGAATAGTCATTTACCACATTAGCAATGTATAGAGTGTATTTCTTTAAAGTCAAGACTAGTTTAAAGTTATCTTCATTGAAAAGTACAGTGCTTTTCCTTCAAAAAAAAGGACATTTCAATGTGACCCCAAACTTTTGAACGGTAGTGTATAAAGTGCTTTTTTTGATTGATTGATTGAGACTTTTATTAGTAGATTGCACAGTACAGTACATATTCCGTACAATTGACCACTAAATGGTAACACCCCAATAAGTTTTTCAACTTGTTTAAGTCGGGGTCCACGTTAATCAACATTAAACTGCCTCAAGTTGTTGCTCGGATTAAATAAAATGACAAAACTTTTCTTCTACATATAAAAAGTGCAACATTAAACAGTTTCAAGTCAACTCAGCCTCAGATTAACTTTTCTTCCCCCCCCCCCAGCCTGGCTAACTTGGCAGTAAGAAGATACAGTATAAGGGTTCATCGTTCTTCCACCATAGAAGAGGGTCAAAATCTAGTTTTTAAAACATTATGGTCTTAAATCTGCTGCTATAAAAACATTTGTTATTGCTTTAGCCCTGCCTGACTCGCCGAAGAGAGGCTGCTTGAATGCGGTGGGAGCTGTTTGCTCGTCTTTATCTTTGTTGAAGCGATGTTCACTTGGGGGTGGTGACGCTTCAAATGGGTTAGCATGTTTGACGTGTTGGCAGAAGCATGCCTTACCGCTGCTGAACAATGTCAGCAAACCTCCGTCCTCCATTGTTGTATCGCACCGCACAGCCAAAGTGTTCCCAAACGGGAGATCTTAACGAGGCAAGAGGGTCTTCCAGCTCTGGCTTTTACATGTTGTCCTAGCCCGGTTGTTGCTAGCATGCCGTGTGTTGTGCCTCGGTGTGCATTGTTTACACAACATGCGGTGTGCTACCTAATATGTCCGTGTGGAAACTCGTTCGGTACACCTCCGAACCGAACCGAAACCCCCGTACTGAAACGGTTCAATACACATACCGTTACACCCCTAGAGATTTACAATATTAACTATGAATGATAAAACACTGAATATTGACAACATATGAATGCCACACCCCCTCTCTATCTACATATTTTACAGTCAACCGAAACGCAACAAACAGCGAAATATGAACTTACAATCTGATACATCACTAAGCTTTAGAACTTTGTTGTAAAAATCCCCTTCTGCGTTGACACCCGCATTTCAGGCTGACACTGTGGAAACGCTCCCCGCCCACACTGCTTGTTGCATCGTCTGAGCTGCCGTGACGTAGATTACCATAGTAACTAATTAGATTACCATAGTAACTAGCATATCATGCGAAAGCGCAGATTCCAACCATTGAAATACTTTGTATAGTTCAAGGCTTACGGTCATTTGAAAACATCACTGCACATCATAATGGCAGCTACACTTTCCATCTTAAAGGCCTACTGAAATGATTTTTTAAAATTTAAACGGGGATAGCAGATCCATTCTATGTGTCATACTTGATCATTTTGCGATATTGCCATATTTTTGCTGAAAGGATTTAGTAGAGAACATCGACGATAAAGTTTGCAACTTTTGGTCGCTGATAAAAAAAGCCTTGCCTGTACCGGAAGTAGCGTGACGTCACAGGTTGAAAGGCTCCTCACATTTCCCCATTGTTTACACCAGCAGCGAGAGCGATTTGGACCGAGAAAGCGACCATTACCCCATTAATTTGAGCCAGGATGAAAGATTCGTGGATGAGGAACGCGAGAGTGAAGGACTAGAGTGCAGTGCAGGACGTATCTTTTTTCGCTCTGACCGTAACTTAGGTACAAGGGCTCATTGGATTCCACACTTTCTCCTTTTTCTATTGTGGATCACGGATTTGTATTTTAAACCACCTCGGATACTATATCCTCTTGAAAATGAGTCGAGAACGCAAAATGGACATTCACAGTGACTTTTATCTCCACGACAATACATCGGTGAAGCACTTTAGCTATGGAGCTAACGTGATAGCATCGTGCTTAAATGCAGATAGAAACAAAAGAAATAAGCCCCTGACTAGAAGGATGGACAGCAGATCAACAATACTACTATCAGGAGACACCGAACCAAACACTGGACCTGTAACTACACGGTTAATGCTGTGCCGCCTGTCGAAGCCTAGCAATTCTGTTGCTAACGACGCCATTGAAGCTAACTTAGCTACGGGACCTCGTCAGAGCTATGATAAAAACATTATCTCTCCACCTACGCCAGCCCTCATCTGCTCATCAACACCCGTGCTCACCTGCGTTCCAGCGATCGACGGCGCGACGAAGGACTTCACCCGATCATCGATGCGGTCGGCGGCTAGCGTCGGATAGCGCGTCTGCTATCCTCTAAGTCCTGCTGGTTGTGTTGCTGCAGCCAGCCGCTAATACACCGATCCCACCTACAGCTTTCTTCTTTGCAGTCTCCATTGTTCATTTAACAAATTGCAAAAGATTCACCAACACAGATGTCCAGAATACTGTGGAATTTTGCGATGATTGGATACAATGTGTCCGAATACTTCCGTTTCAACCCTTGACGTCACGCGCAAACGTCATCATACATAGACGTTTTCAACCGGAAGTTTCGCGGGAAATTTAAAATTGCACTTTATAAGTTAACCCGGCCGTATTGGCATGTGTTGCAATGTTAAGATTTCATCATTGATATATAAAATATCAGACTGCGTGGTCGGTAGTAGTGGGTGTCAGTAGGCCTTTAAAGATCTAAAAAAAAATATTTGGGAATGTCCAGTGGGCCAGATAGAAAAGCTTAAACGGGCCCCTGGCCTTAATTTGCCCTGGTCTGATGTAGAGTGATCAGACTAGATAGTAACAACACGGTTGCTAAAATGCAAAACATGAAAAAGAGAAAATGACAAAATAACAAAACAAAATGACTAACAGTGTCTGCTCCTTAAATAGCCTAGTCCAGTTTTTGATGAAGTTAGCTGAATTCAGCAACCTAACTCAGGAGGTGGTCTGTTGCAAATAAATCCACACTCTCTCCAAGTGTCTGGGTGAATGCAAAAACAACCAAAACAGCAAAATGCATGTCCCAAGTGAGTTGTTATAAATGATGGTGTGCCCTTAAGTGTTGAGTTAAGATGTGCTTAATCAGTGCAAATATTCTCCTAGTAAGTGGTAACTTCTGTATTACGGAAAAGCCGAGCTAAAGCAAAGTAAACCAAAAGCCTATGGATCAAACATGTCGTGGTTACACTGGGGACTGGATAATGTTCCAAATCAATACCAAACTGCTCTGAAGTTTGAAGCAAAGCGGTTTAAAATACAACAGATGGGTGCCAGGGAGCTTGTGACAAACGGTTTTCGCACCAGATACCTCAGCTGCCTTGTGTTGGATATTATGCAAAATTGATGGATTGTTTCATGTCCAACAATAATAACCAGCGTTAAGGAACAGCACTTTCAAAGTTAGCTACCTGAGCCATGTTTACGATAGTGTTCTAAAAAGCCAATTGGGTTCTTCAACTGACATGGATAAATCATCCGCAGTCAGCTATGAAACCTCTATGGTGGAATGACGCTAAATCCTGTCAGTACTACGAGGGACAAAAACCCCTTTATGCAATGATTGTGCCTCTCCACATGCAAAGTAGGAATAAATTGCGCCTGGATCTTATTATTCCATCTACACAGTGATGAGGTGCCTCTCCTAAATGTAAATAACCACAGCTAAGCTAATCTTCACATTAATGAACTCTTGATTGCAAAGTCACAGGCACGGGTTTGTAAATCAGCACAGATTGATCATTTCTTGCACACATTTCAATGGGATAAGACATTTTTTTCCAAGAACAAAACCCTAAAGATCTGATAAAACACACATTCCAATGGTCACATTGATTACAGATCAATCGAGCAGACTATTACATGTCAATACCACAAGAAATAACGTTTGATTGTGCCTTTGAGATCCACTCAGAGATCGACACAATCCTGGCTTCCAACCACCGAGAGTACAAAAGAGACGGGACGGAAGACTGGATCAGAAAAACAAAACATTCCTTTCCTCCCTTCGTTATCATGAAGCTTTTTTGGCACTGAATTTATGTAACAATTGCGTTTTAATTTCGTAAACTGATTTTTTTCGCATCTATTCATGCTGACAGTTTAACTAAATATTAAAAAAAAAAAAAAAAAACATTCAATCAAATCATGCTCATAATTTAAAAACAATTGTGAGCAAAATTTGTGACTTGAAAAATTCAGTGTAAATAAAAAAAAGTGCAGAAATATTTGTTGCTTCACAACTCAAGACCCAGGAAATTAAGAAATGAAATTAAAACTTCATGAAATTGTCTGCATAGTTTGATGTGAAAAAATTCCATTCAGACAATTCAAATGCAAAAAAAATTATGTTACATAAATTCAGTGTAAAAAAAAAAAAAAAAAAAAAAAAAGCTATTAATGCTGACAGTTTAACTAAATATTTAAAAAATTAATTAATTAAAAAAATCAATCAAATCATGCTCATAATTTAAATACAATTGTGAGCAAAATTGGTGAGTTAAAAAAATTCAGTGTAAATAAAAAAAAGTGCAGAAATATTTGTTGCTTCACAACTCGAGACCCAGGAAATTAAGAAATTAAATTAAAACTTCATGAAATTGTCTGCATAGTTTGATGTGAAAAAATTCCATTCAGACAATTCAAATGCAAAAAAAATTATGTTACATAAATTCAGTGTAAAAAAAAAAAAAAAAAAAAAAAAAGCTATTAATGCTGACAGTTTAACTAAATATTTAAAAAATTAATTAATTAAAAAAAATCAATCAAATCATGCTCATAATTTAAATACAATTGTGAGCAAAATTGGTGAGTTAAAAAAATTCAGTGTAAATAAAAAAAAGTGCAGAAATATTTGTTGCTTCACAACTCGAGACCCAGGAAATTAAGAAATTAAATTAAAACTTCATGAAATTGTCTGCATAGTTTGATGTGAAAAAATTCCATTCAGACAACTCAAATGCAAAAAAAATGATGTTACATAAATTCAGTGTAAAAAAAAAAAAAAAAAGCTATTAATGCTGACAGTTTAACTAAATATTTAAAAAATAAAAAAAATCAATCGCATCATGCTTATAATTTAAATACAATTGTGAGCAAAATTGGTGAGTTAAAAAAATTCAGTGTAAATGAAAAAAAGTGCAGAAATATTTCTTGCTTCACAACTCAAGACCCAAGAAATTAAGAAATGAAATGAAAACTTCATGAAATTGTCTGCTTAGTTTGATGTGAAAAAAATCTGTTCACACAATTCAAATGCAAAAAAAATTATGTTACATGAATTCAGTGTAAAAAAAAAAAAAAAGCTATTAATGCTGACAGTTTAACTAAATATTTAAAAAAATAAATAAATAAATAAAATCAATCAAATCATGCTCATAATTTAAATACAATTGTGAGCAAAATTGGTGAGTTAAAAAAATTCAGTGTAAATAAAAAAAAGTGCAGAAATATTTGTTGCTTCACAACTCAAGACCCAAGAAATGAAGAAATGAAATGCAAACTTCATGAAATTGTCTGCTTAGTTTGATGTGAAAAAATTCCGTTCACACAATTCAAATGCAAAAAAAATTATGTTACATGAATTCAGTGTAAAAAAAAAAAAAAAAGCTTTAGTAATAAAGACACATTAACCTCAATACCTGGCAAGTCAACCATGCATCAGTTTGCATCACACAAGCTGCAGCTATGGACTTATATTTGTGTCTTAATGTTGAGGCCGCAAAGGCAGATTTTGAGGACAGAAAAATGTTTTGCAAGCACAAAAATATTTTGAAAATAAATTAAACTTTAAATGTATTTTGTGCACAATAAAAGTGTTATCCATATTAACACTCAGCAATAAGTGCTGCCTGCAGTCAGACGGATGTGCTCTGGCGCCCACATTCTGATAGCTAAGGTCTGGTATTTTCACACATTTATATCACTACCGTCACCCCAGCTTTACACGTCTGCTTGTAGATGTTTTAAATGAATAAATAAAGCTATAATTACAATTTAAAGTCGCTCTTTCTTGCAGAGGTATGTATGTTAAGTATGTTCTCTATATCCAACATTTTGTATTATTCTAATTGATCTTTATTGTAACACCGTTAGTGAATGAAGCGCACATTTGTAGTTGTTTCCCCATATTTCTGCACAATAACTCAGACAAGAAGAAATCTGCGTTCAAAGAACTCCGTCTTATTAGTGATTCCCAGAGCCCCAAAAAAGTATGCGGGCTATAGAGCGTTTTCTATTCGGGCTCCAGTACTCTGGAATGCCCTCCCGGTAACAGTTAGAGATGCTACCTCAGTAGAAGCATTTAAGTCCCATCTTAAAACTCATTTGTATACTCTAGCCTTTAAATAGACCTCCCTTTTAGACCAGTTGATCTGCCGTCTCTTTTCTGCTCTGCCCCCCTCTCCACGAAGGAGAGGGGGGTCGTTGTGGCTTGTACAGCCCTTTGAGACATTCGTGATTTAGGGCTATATAAATAAACTTTGATTGATTGGTATGGTAACACTAGCCAGCAGTTTAGTTTAGTTTAGTTTATTAAGGATCCCCATTAGTCTACACCGCAGTGTATTCTTCCTGGGGTCCAAGCAAAAAAACATCACACAATCACAAAAAAAAAGATTACAATGCAGTACAACATGATCAATAATAAAATGTTGTAATACAAAAATAGCAACAACAAAAACCAAAAAACAACAATAACTTTGAGTTTACATAATAATGTTCATATCAAAGATAAAAAAAGCAATATAAAAATAGATACAGTATATATTTTAGCAAAAATAAAACAAAGAACCAATGGCCTATATATACACAGTGTACCAAAGACCAACAATAAGTGACGAAAAAGTACCATCCGTCCATTTTCTACTGCTTGTCCCATAATACATTAAAATAGTCAATAATCAATAAAACCAGTCATGACATTAGGTACAATCTAGAATAATCTCTTTCTGCAATACACAGTAAAGAATATGAAGTGATTTTTGGTCTAGAACATGTTTTGCTTTATTCATTATTGACGTGTTTCTTGCTACTTTATGCTGTATATTTTTTACATGAGGTTTCCAGTTTTTTTATTATCTATTATTACACCCAAAAATGTGTTTCCTTTTACCCTTTCAATGTCTACTCCTATCTGTATTTGTGTTTGACTTTCCCTTCTACTGTTACCAAATAGCATTATTTTAGTTTTACTGAGATTCAAAGCCTGTTTTTGTCAAACCATCTTGTTAATTTGTTCACTTCTTCTTCTGTTATTTCTATTAGCTTCTGTGTGTTCTCTCCTAAACAAAACACAGTTGTATCATCTGCAAATAATACTGACTGTAAGTCTTTTGTAACTTTACAAATGCCGTTTGTATAAAGATTGAACAATTTTGGTCCTAGTATTGATCCCAGAAGTACGCCACAAAATATGTTCAGCTCTGTAGAAGTGTGATCGCCTATCTTCACGTATTGCTTCCTGTTGGTTAAAGCCGCTTCTAACCCAGTTTGCTAATGCTAATGACGCTAGCTTGATTGCATTGAGATAGCACATAAAAATATGCACGAAAACACTCATACAGACATCACACGTGACGGTTTAATAAGTATGAATTGATTTAGATATATTGTAAAACTTACAAACTTTGCTTAGGGCAGTGGTTCTTAACCTTGTTGGAGGTACCGAACCCCACCAGTTTCATATGCGCATTCACCGAACCCTCCTTTTTTTTCAAATTCAAGACAAAGTTATTATGTTTTTTGTAACACTTTAGTATGGGGAACATATTCTAAGTAACAAAGACTTAATTTACAGTTTTTTTAACACTAGGGGAACATATTCTAAGTAACAAAGACTTAATTTAGAGTTATTTGGTTAGGGTTAGGGTTAGGGTTAGAGGGTTAGGGCCAGGGTTAGGGTTATAATAAGGTCATGCCGAATAAGGCATTAATAAGTACTTAATAATGACTAGTTAAGAGCCAATATGTTACTAATTTGCATGTTAATAAGCAACTAATTAATGGTGAATATGTTTCCTATACTAAAGTGTTACCATATTTTTTTACTGGTGCACAAAATGAACCGTGCATGAACATCACCTTGTTCAAACAACAAAACCACCACAGTGCATAAACTCACAACAAATTACACACCTGCAAATCAGTCTGACTTCTGCTGTTGCCGTATCTGTAATACGCCGATAGGGAGAAGTTTTTATTTACACGATGAGTCGGGTGTGTTTTGACCTCCGCCGAACCACTGAGGCCGACTCACCGAACACTTGGGTTCGATCGAACCCAGGTTAAGAACCACTGGCTGGTGACAAATGAAGAATCCTCTCGAGCAGGAACACTATGGATGGTAATGTGGTATATATTGATGGCAAATTAGTGTTAAAATGTAAAAAATATTGTTACCCGTGGTAATGCCAACATGATACACCATTTGTATTCTAAACCTTGAACAAAGTCACAGTGAAGCTTAATGTATTAATCACTGAATGGAGAACTGGGGGTGTGGTTAAATAAGTTATATTTTTCTCACTCCCTTTCAGGCAAAACTGGATCATCATGCTTACATACTGTACATTACCTTTTGCATTATATTAATATTATTATGTGTTGTCTACCTTGTACTTTTTATGTCATTGCCTGAAATAAATGAATAAATGAAAATGAAAACTGAAATGACGGTTATACGTCCGGTTCAAGGAACGAACGAGGAAGTAAATTTTTGCAGTGAGTCAACTCGTCCAAAAGAAGGCACTGTAGCAAAAACAATAACACTATGTTGAATAAACAAAAGAAAGAAAAATCCATAAATTAGCTGCACCATTTTATAACACGATGGAAACAAGTAGTGGCTTATAGTCCAGAAAATACATGCTGTTAATAGTGTGACCATTTTGTTCAAAGGGCGCTTCCCACGACGTAGCTCAGGCCAGCGTTGGCTTCCATACTAAATGTGGTCGAACTCGAAAGCAATTCCATTCCAATAAGTGTGTTCACACCTTCACTTGTAGTTATCGTCTTGTGAAAAGATTACTCTGGAGGTATGTAAATAGACTAGATCAGTGCAAGAATGCCAATATTAAAGTCTGACTTGCTGAAGACAAATTCCCCAGCATAGAAAAACAATTACACCCCACAGGCTGGTAAACCATTTGCACTCTCATGTAAATCCCTGCCAATGAATAGGATTCATTGAGCGCCTTAGTGGCATTTAGTGATTTAGCGGCAAGTTCCTTCAAATGACCTTGCAGAAAAGTCTATTACGTCGCCTCCTCCGAACACACACCGCGCTCAACTCGAGACTTCAGAGATAGGTAATACGCCATTAACTGCGGCCACTCCATCCCTGAAACACTGCCGGCTTTAATTGTGATGGAGTTAAGAGAATAAGAGAGAAGGACAGATTGAAAGGAACAGTTGAGTGAATGACGGCGACAGGAAAAGGGCAGGAGGGACGTCTGTCACTTCCTGTGCGAAAGCAAACCATTCCAATCTGTCCTTGAGAGAAGATCCATACATGTCACCGCTACGGCGGTATATTAAGCAGCCCTCGAACGCAAAGCATAACAAACTTGCAGAAAAGTACATTCAGCAGCTCAAATGCTAATTCTACAGCAAATAATGGATTTTCCAAAACCATGAGGTAAACAAACAGGAACTTATTAGGGGAAAAAAAACGGGCACGGCATCCTCATAATGACATTTGGTAACCCCATTAAAATCAATCCATCCATGAAAAGGTGCACCAAATACTCTCTCACACACACAAAGGAACGACACCTCCGCTTCGCTAAACACGCCTAAAATGTGTAAAAGCCGGGCCGAAGCATTTACAGCACATTTAGAGCAATTCTTGCGCAAATGAGGACTGCGCAAAGACGTCACCTTCTGCTCAAACCTTCTCAGAGTGCCGTATTAGCCAAGGGTGTTGTTATGTGGGCTCTGTACCGAGGATGTCGTTGCGGCTTGTACAGCCCTTTGAGACACTTGTGATTTAGGGCTATATAAATAAACATTGATTGATTGATTGATTATACACTATGCCGAATAGTTACGGAAAAAGGGGCTTTAAAATATGGCTGATAATGTTTTAGATTTGTTTAGAAAATCTAGGTAAGGGGATATTTAGATAAGAGTGAGCAAGCACTTTCAGATGTTTGATGACTATTTTCAATATCACAAATATAGATGCTACCGACATCCCAATACCAATTTGTTAGCATTGGTGATACACTTTATTGCTAAAAGTATTTGGCCACCTGCCTTGCCTTTACTCACATATGAACTTGAAGTGCCATCCTATTTCCTAACCCATAGGGTTCAATATGATGTGGGTCCACCTTTTGCAGCTATTACAGCTTCAACTCTTCTGGGAAGGCTGTCCACAAGGTTGCGGAGAGTGTTTATAGGATCTTTTGACCATTCTTCCAAAAGCGCATTGGTGAGGTCACACGCTGATGTTGGCCGAGAAGGCCTGGCTTTCAGTCTCCGTTCTAATTCATCCCAAAGGTGTTCTATCTGGTTCAGGTCAGGACTCTGTGCAGGCCAGTCAAGTTCACCCACACCAGACTCCGTTATCCATGTCTTTATGGGAGTCATGTTGGAAGAGGAAGGGGCCTGCTCCAAATTGTTCCCACAAGGTTGGGAGCATGGAATTGTCCAAAATGTTTTGGTATCCTGGAGCATTCAAAGTTCCTTTCACTGGAACTAAGAGGCCAAGCCCAGGTCCTGAAAAACAACCCCACACCATAATTCCTCCTCCACCAAATTTCACACTCTGCACAATGCAGTCCGAAATGTACCCTTCTCCTGGCAACCTCCAAACCCAGACTCGTCAATCAGACATTTCACGACTGGATTTGTTGCACAGGTGGCATCGTATGACAGTTCCACGCTGGAAATCACTGAGAGCGGCCCATTCTTTCACAAATGTTTGTAGAAACAGTCTCCATGCCTAAGTGCTTGATTTTATACACCTGTGATCGGGCCAAGTGATTTATTTATTTACATTTATTGATTAGGATCATTTGGATGGGTGGCCAAATACTTTTGGCAATATAGTGTATGTCGAACTGTAAATGTGTTCCTATTACCCGTGTCCTCAGTCAGAAAGTCTGTGTCCTCATACTGTTGGTTCATTTCTGTCTCAGCCAGAAAAAACTTTCTCCAGACTTAGTCTTATTTAGTCTCATTAGTGGGGGGTGTGGCGCCACCGTTTTTAGATCAGCAATTTCGCATGGATTATTATTTATTCATTAAACTGCAATAATTGGTTGTTTTTAAAATTCAACCTGCGTGTGTCCTTACAATTCAGCATGTAAATGTTTGGGTTTGTTTTAATCCAGAGTAAGAAAAACAAATTATTTGATAGAGACTAGACATTTGGACGAGCAACATTTTTTAAAATATTTTTCTGTGATCTGGTCTACTCGTGCAGCATATTAATGGCTTGATTTAGGGTTGGGTATTGTCTAAATCAGGGTTGGCCACACTTTTTTCCACAGGCGAGCTACTTTTCAATTGACCAAGTCTAGGGGCTCTACCTCATTCATATACTGCAGGGGTGGGCAATTAATTTTTACCGGGGGCCGCATGAGCAACCTGAGCACTGCTGGGGGGCCACACTGACAATATTTCAATTAAATTTTGCTCAAATTATTTTTGATATACCGTAAGATAGATAATAATAATAATAATATTTTCATTTAACCTAACTTATCTTTATACAAAAGCAGATGGCTTTTGATGGTTTTATTTTTAACACTTTCTTACACAACACTTCCTGATGTATATTACAATACAAAAATTTCAATTTCTGTCACTTTATCCTGCATCCTCTTTGTTGTAAAACCTTTATTTAACCAGATAAGAAAACATTGTGAACGTAGCACGCCTGTAAGGTGATTGGCGAAGAAGGAGGAAGCGTTGCTGTTGCGGAAATGAGGAGTGAGGATTGGTTTTCCTTTTGGAAAGAACGAGATAAGTTGAGCAGTGTTAGTATAGCATGCTCAATAAAAGTTTAAAAAGTGCATCAGACTTGGTGTGCACTTCTTCTGGACGCTACAATTGATGTCAGAAGTGGGATGAAATGCCTCCCAGTTCGCCTTGCCATCAAACCTGGGAGTCTTCATTGAGGGCGGAATTCCCCCCGTGGCAAGCAGCGTGGCTGCACCTGTAAACACTCTTTCTCTCTCTCTCTCTCTTTGCGGCGAGCTCCTCACGTGGCACGTACCTCCCGATGACGTAGCACACAAACAGTGCAGTATGCGCAAAGTTTTACTTCTGCCACCAATTGTAGCGTCCAGAAGAAGTGCACATCAAGTCTGACGCTCTTTTTAAACTTTTATTGAGCAAGCTATACTAACACAGCTCAACTTATCTCGTTCCTTCCACACGCACGTCTCCTCACTCCTCATTTACGCAACTCAAGAAGACAACATCTACTTCAGCAGGTCGTTACACTATATTCTTTAAACACAGCAACGTGTGTACCACAAATAAGCACACAGCTTTACCTTTACTTGTCTTGTTGAAAACACGCCATTCGTCATCAACTTTTCTCTTTTTAGTCGCTGTGCGCCTTCCCTCACAGGACATACGCACAATAACACTTTTCAAAATAAAAGCAGCACAGTTGTATTGCACGCACGACAAAGATGTTTTTTTAAATTTATTTTGTAATTTGAGATTGCCGCTGCGCGCACGAGCATACGTCCACACGGAAGTAATACAAATAACGCTTTTCAAAACAAAAGCAGCACCGTTGTATTGCACACTCGAAATAGATGCTTTTTAAAATTTATTTTGTAATTTATAATTGGCCTCACGCGGGCCGGACAGGGACGTACAAAGGGCCGGATGCGGCCCGCGGGCCGCACAATGCCCAGGTCTGATATACTGTATATAATTTATATGTATTTATTTATTTATGGAAGAGACATTTTTGTTAACAAGTTAAAGGTGTTTAATGATAATACAAGCATGCTTAACACATATAGATTCCTTTCTTTCATGAAGACAAGAACATACGTTTCCCATTGAAAATCTGTGGCGCAATATGAAGCCTAAAATACCACAACGGAGACCCCCGGACTGTTGAACAACTTAAGCTGTACATCAAGCAAGAATGGGAAAGAATTACACCTGAAAAGCTTCAAAAATGTGTCTCCTCAGTTCCCAAACGTTTACTGAGTGTTGTTAAAAGGAAAGGCCATGTAACACAGTGGTAAAAATGCCCCATGTGCCAACTTTTTTGCAATGTGTTGCTGCCATTAAATTCTAAATTAATGATGTGCAAGAAAAATTTAAGTTTCTCAGTTCGAACATTAAATATCTTGTCTTTGCAGTCTATTTAATTGAATATACACTTAATTGCCAAAAGTATTTGGCCGCCCATCCAAATGATCAGAATCAGGTGTCCTAATCACTTGTGACCTTCCAATTAGCCCACGTACAGTACGCAGAAAGCTTCATGGAATGGATTTCCATGGCTGTGCAGCTGCATCTAAGCCATACATCACCAAGTCCAATGCAAAGCGTGGGATGCAGTGGTGTAAAGAAGGTCCCCACTGGACTCTAGAGCGGTGGAGATGAATCAGGCTTTTCCATCTGGCAATCTGATGCACCAGTCTGGGTTTGGAGGTTGCCAGGAGAACGGTACATCTCGGACTGCATTGGGCCAAATGTGAACTTTGGTGGAGGAGGAATTATGGTGTGGGGTTGTTTTTCAGAACTTGGCCTTGGCCCCTTAGTTCCAGCGAAAGGAACTTTGAATGCTCCAGGATACCAAAACCTTTTGGACGATTCCATGCTCCCAACCTTGTGGGAACAGTTTGGAGCGGGCCCCTTCCTCTTCCAACATGACTGTGCACCAGTGCACAAAGCAAGGTCCATAAAGACATGGATGACAGAGTCTGGTGTGGATGAACTTGACTGGCCTGCACAGAGTCCTGACCTGAACCTGATAGAACACCTTTGGGATGAATTAGAACGGAGACTGAGAGCCAGGCCTTCTCACCAATGCACTTTTGGAAGAATGGTGGAAAATTCCTATAAACACACTCTGCAACCTTGTGGACAGCCTTCCCAGAAGAGTTGAAGCTGTAATAGCTGCAAAAGGTGGACCCACATCATATTGAACCCTATGGGTTAGGAATGGGATGGCACTTCAAGTTCATATGTGAGTCAAGGCAGGTGGCCAAATACTTTTGGCAATATAGTGTAAGTTGAAAAGGATTTGCAAATCATTGTATTCTGTTTTTATTTACGAATTACACAACGTGCCAACTTCACTGGTTTTGGGTTTGGTACTTCACCATCGGTGTCCTTACGATACAGAATATCGACATCAGAACGTACTCACTATTACACAGTTAATGTCAGCTCCACTCGGGCTTGTTTTGCTGCATTGCTTCGGAAAAGTATTTATTTCCGGGTTAAACCAGGCAGAATAATAATGACGAATGGAGGTAAACACAGTTCAGTGAAAACTCGGTGCATTTAGCAATTAGAGACCCAGCAGGCTCCAGGAAGGAACGCCTTTGTCTCTCTCACTGTTTTGTTGACAATCACCAGCTTCTCCCCCGGCGTGTCTCCGTAATCAACCCCGTCTTTGATTTGCTGATTGAGCCAAACAGCGTTGCGATTGACCACCGTCCTAAATAGCCTCTCCACCGGCTGTCGTAGAGGTGACCTGGTTCCCGGGTCACCTGGCGTCCAGCGAGCCGGTTATCTATAACGGATTGACTGGCAGACTAATTGCCTCGCAAACAGGAAAGCGACGGTTAGAGCTGAGAGGAAGCCGGTAAGCCGCAGGGGGGCACCTCGCCGGCCACTCAGGCGCTGATGACACTGATTGCAATCACCACAGTTGCGCATACAGCATGCATACAAAAGCAGACACCAAAACACGCTGTGTTGTAACAATATCAATATTTTGGTACCGGTACTAAAATAATTTCCATACTTTTCTGTACTTTACTAAATAAAGGGGACCACAAAAAAATTGCATTATTGGCTTTATTTTAACAAAAAAATATTAGGGTACATTAAACATATGTTTGGGCCTGCCAGGTCTGTCCGGCAGGCAGGTCTGACCCGCATTGTGAGGGTCTGCTGGGAACGTCTGGCAGAGTCTCCTGTCAGAGAGAGTTTCAATTCCCACCTCCGGAAGAACTTTGAACATGTCACGAGGGAGGTGCTGGACATTAAGTCCGAGTGGACCATGTTCCGCACCTCTATTGTCGAGGCGGCTGATTGGACCTGTGGCTGCAAGGTAGTTGGTGCCTGTCGTGGCGGTAATCCTAGAACCCGTTGGTGGACACCGGCGGTGAGGGATGCCGTCAAGCTGAAGAAGGAGTCCTATCGGGTTCTTTTGGCTCATGGGACTCCTGAGGCAGCGGACAGGTACCGACAGGCCAAGCGGTGTGCGGCTTCAGCGGTCGCGGAGGCAAAAACTCGGACATGGGAGGAGTTCGGCGAGGCCATGGAAAACGACTTCCGGGCGGCTTCGAAGCGATTTTGGACCACCATCCGCCGCCTCAGGAAGGGGAAGCAGTGCACTGTCAACACCGTGTATGGTGCGGATGGTGTTCTGCTGACCTCGACTGCGGATGTTGTGGATCGGTGGAGGGAATACTTCGAAGACCTCCTCAATCCCACCGACACGTCTTCCTATGAGGAAACAGTGCCTGGGGAATCTGTGGTGGGCTCTCCTATTTCTGGGGCTGAGGTTGCTGGGGTAGTTAAAAAGCTCCTCGGTGGCAAGGCCCCGGGGGTGGATGAGATCCGCCCGGAGTTCCTTAAGGCTCTGGATGCTGTGGGGCTGTCTTGGTTGACAAGACTCTGCAGCATCGCGTGGACATCGGGGGCGGTACCTCTGGATTGGCAGACCGGGTTGGTGGTTCCTCTCTTTAAGAAGGGAAACCGGAGGATGTGTTCCAACTATCGTGGGATCACACTCCTCAGCCTTCCCGGTAAGGTCTATTCGGGTGTACTGGAGAGGAGGCTACGCCGGATAGTCGAACCTCGGATTCAGGAGGAACAGTGTGGTTTTCGTTCTGGTCGTGGAACTGTGGACCAGCTCTATACTCTCGGCAGGGTCCTTGAGGGTGCATGGGAGTTTGCCCAACCAGTCTACATGTGCTTTGTGGACTTGGAGAAGGCATTCGACCGTGTCCCTCGGGAGGTCCTGTGGGGAGTGCTCAGAGAGTATGGGGTATCGGACTGTCTGATTGTGGCTGTCCGCTCCCTGTACGATCAGTGTCAGAACTTGGTCCGCATTTCCGGCAGTAAGTCGGACACGTTTCCAGTGAGGGTTGGACTCCGCCAAGGCTGCCCTTTGTCACCGATTCTGTTCATAACTTTTATGGACATAATTTCTAGGCGCAGTCAAGGCGTTGAGGGGATCCGGTTTGGTGGCTGCAGGATTAGGTCTCTGCTTTTTGCAGATGATGTGGTCCTGATGGCTTCATCTGGCCAGGATCTTCAGCTCTCACTGGATCGGTTCGCAGCCGAGTGTGAAGCGACTGGGATGAGAATCAGCACCTCCAAGTCCGAGTCCATGGTTCTTGCCCGGAAAAGGGTGGAGTGCCATCTCCGGGTTGGGGAGGAGACCCTGCCCCAAGTGGAGGAGTTCAAGTACCTAGGAGTCTTGTTCACGAGTGAGGGAAAAGTGGATCGTGAGATCGACAGGCGAATCGGTGCGGCGTCTTCAGTAATGCGGACGCTGTATAGGTCCGTTGTGGTGAAGAAGGAGCTGAGCCGGAAGGCAAAGCTCTCAATTTACCGGTCGATCTACGTTCCCATCCTCATCTATGGTCATGAGCTTTGGGTCATGACCGAAAGGACAAGATCACGGGTACAGGCGGCCGAAATGAGTTTCCTCCGCCGGGTGGCGGGGCTCTCCCTTAGAGATAGGGTGAGAAGCTCTGCCATCCGGGGGGAGATCAAAGTAAAGCCGCTGCTCCTCCACATCGAGAGGAGCCAGATGAGGTGGTTCGGGCATCTGGTCAGGATGCCACCCGAACGCCTCCCTCGGGAGGTGTTTAGGGCACGTCCAACCGGTAGGAGGCCACGGGGAAGACCCAGGACACGTTGGGAAGACTATGTCTCCCGGCTGGCCTGGGAACGCCTCGGGATCCCCCGGGAGGAGCTGGACGAAGTGGCTGGGGAGAGGAAAATCTGGGCTTCCCTGCTTAGGCTGCTGCCCCCGCGACCCGACCTCGGATAAGCGGAAGAAGATGGATGGATGGATGGATGGATGGATGGATGGATAAACATGTTTATTATTGCAAGTTTGTCCTTATATAAAATAGTGAACATACTAGACAACTTGTCTTTTATTATTAAGTAAAAAAACAAAGGCTCCTAATTAGTCTGCTGACATATGCAGTAACTCTAAGTCATTTATCATTCTATTATTTTGTCAACATTATTAAGGACAAGTGGTAGAAAATGAATTACTAATGTACTTATTCATTTACTGTTAATATATGCTTACTTTCTCTTTTAACATGTTCTATCTACACTTCTGCTAACATATGCAGTAACATATTGTGTCATGCAACAGGAGAGCAACCAGCATCCTCAAGGACTCATCCCACCCAGGTCACCACTGGCTTGAACTCTTGCCCTCAGGGAGGCGCTATAAGACCATCAAAGCAAGGACAAATAGACTGAAAAACAGTTTCTATCCTAGAGCCAGTGTTTCCCACACATTCATTTATTTGTGGCGGCCCGCCACGAAAGAATTACGTCCGCCACAAAAAAATGTTTTTTTTTTTTTTTGTCCTGTCCAGCTTCTCAGGAAAATCATATAGTTGATGTAGATGCCCATATAGGCTGTTCAGATTTACTTTACAAAAGAGAAGTGTAGGATACTTCTCTTGTTGCCTTATTTGTATTTGACCACTACTGTTTTCTGTTTATTTGTTACTCACTGTGGCAGGACACCTCTGCCTCTGTTTCACTTTATGTTGCTGGTAAATAATATGGTTGTAGTAGTAGGCTAAAGTTAAATTATTTAGTATGCACTAATTAAAGGGGAAGAGCTTTAAGAGACATTTTAGCTTTTATATTTTATAAGATATATTTATTGTAAGAACCACAATTAATAAATATATTTCAGTGAATAACGTATTGTTCAAATCTGTATATAAATATGCACATAAAGTGTTGTAATTATATTGCAAAATGGATGGATGGATGGACGTTTAAAACAAAACTGTTATTATTAATTAGTAAGTATACATTTTTTTAGCCTTTTTAGAGAAAATCATATCATTGTAGTAAATTATGCAAATTACTCGATGATGTCATGGATTGCTGTCCAATTTGTTGTTTCCATACAATGACAATAAAGGTATTCTGATTCTGATGTATCATTCTATGTTGTCAAAATTATTAAGGACAAGCTGTTATAAGTGATTATTAATCTAGTTGTTCATTTACTGTTAATATCTGCTTATTTTCCGTTTTAACATATTATATCTACACTTATGTTAAAATGTAATAATCACTTATTCCTCTGTTGTTTGATACTTTACATTAGTTTTGATACCAAAAATGTGGGTATCAATCCGATACCAAGTAGTTACAGGATCATATATTGGTCATATTCAAAGTCCTCATGTGTCCAGGGACGTATTTACTGAGTTTACAAACATAATATACATTTAAAAAAAATTATTTTTGCAAGCTGGGTAACGTTTTCTGTGGTCTGGAACAACATGGCACACAAACAATTATGAGAAATGCAGCCAATATTACATAAAAATAATGAGTCATGAGACGTGCAAATATAAATTAAATACACAGAGGACATAAGTAAAGGAAATTAAATGAGCTCAAATATACCTACAAACGAGGCATAATGATGCAATGTGTACATACAGCTAGCCTAAATAGCATGCTAGCATCGATTAGCTTGCGGTCATGGATTGACAAAATATGCCTGATAAGCACTCCAGCAAATCAATAAAATCAACAAAGCTCACCTTTGTGCATGCACGCACAGCATAAAACGTTTGGTGGACAAAATGAGAGGAGTAGCATAAAACACGTCTTTCTGTGGCAGCATCGGAGAAAGTTGTGCATGTAAACAAACTACGATGAGTTCAAGGACCACTGAAATTAGTAGGACAAAACGGTGTGTGCCAAATACTCACATCAGTGAATCATGTTTAACATAAACAGTGGGCTTTCTAACAATTAGGAAGGTGTGTGTCATGTTTGTTCTCTTTAAAAAAAAAAAAATTAAAAAAAAAAATATATTTTTCCCCGCCATCGTAGCCATTTTCATACATTTTTTAAAAAGCTCCAGAGAGCCACTAGGGCGGGGCTAAAGAGCCCCATGCGGCTCTAGAGCCGTGGGTTGCTGACCCCTGGTCTGTCACAATGAAAAGATTACATTTAGTAAATGATAAAATGCTTTATTGACTCGTATTATTTCAGGGCTTTCGCGGGCCGCATTAAATGATATGGTGGGCCAAATCTGGCCCCCGGGCCTTGAGTTTGACACCTGTGATTTAAAACATATATATATTAAATGTTGCTGCATTTGGGCAGGTTTGCAGTGTATTTTTAATCCTGTCATACAAATTTGATTGTGTTAACGTAGAGCCTCAGTAATAACCATGAAATAGTCAAATAAAGATTTAGTTTAAGATCTAATCATGAAGTCCAATACATGAGATTTGCTTAATAATGAATACTCCTAACACTGTCACACTGGAACCAGTTTAAAAATGTTAGCTATTGTGTTTATACTTTGAGTTATGATGTAAAGACCTTTGTATACAACTAAATCAGAAAAATCAACAGCACCCGTGGCAGAGTACAAACAAATTAGCACATTTTCAAGGAGTGTTTAGAAATAAAGGCTTTTTGTCAAGTCTTTCCAATTTGAGGATTCTGTTAAAGCTGGAAACTTTCCGTGGGAGTTGGTTGTATTGTTTTTACTGACAGAGACAAGTTTTCTCTTGTTCCCTGAAAGAACTTTGCAAACAGAGTCTGAGAACAAGAACATTGATTTTGTTTTCACTCTCACAGAGGAAGCTAAATAATTCCTGGTCAACAACACTTAGTACAGTGATTCTCAAACTCTTTTCAACAAGTGCCGCCTTAGGAAAAAATGTGTCTCTCCAAGTACCACCATAATGACAAACATTAAAATACAGCAGCGCAATAGGCCAAAGTATTCATTAAAAACAAGGCTGATGCTTTATCTAACAAGTGTATTTAATAGTATTAGCCACTGTAACATCAGTGTTTCCCACACATTCATGTATTTGTGGTGGCCCGCCACAAAATAATTACGTCCGCCACAAATAAAAACAAAAATAAAATAAAAAATAATTTTTTTTTTTTTTTTGGTCCTGTCCAGCTTCTCAGGCAAATCATATAGTTGATGTAGATGCCCATATAGGCTTTTCAGATTTACTTTACAAAAGAGAAGTGGAGGATACTTCTCTTGTTGCCTTATTTGTATTTGACCACTACTGTTTTCTGTTTATTTGTTACTGACTGTGGCAGGACACCTCTGCCTCTGTTTCACTTTATGTTCCTGGTAAATAATATGGTTGTAGTAGTAGGCTAAAGTTAAATTATTTAGTATGCACTAATTAAAGGGGCAGAGCTTTAAGAGACATTTTAGCTTTTATATTTTATAAGATATATTTTTTGAAAGAACCACAATTAATAAATATATTTCAGTGAATAACTTATTGTTCAAATCTGTATATAAATATGTACATAAAGTGTTGTAATTATATTGTAAAATGGATGGATGGATGGATGGATGGATGGATGGATGGATGGATGGACGTTTAAAACCAAACTGTTATTATTAATTAGTAAGTATACATTTTTTGAGCCTTTTTAGAGAAAATCATATCATTGTAGTAAATTATGCAAATTACTCGATGATGTCATGTGACCTCGCCCATAGCCACGCCACCACCGCCACAAGTATCTTGCCAGTTTATGGGAAACACTGAACATTATATAGTTTGAACAGTAACAGTGTTTGAATACTGGAAAATAAACTGTACTTTAATCAAGTGATTCTTTGGTGTGCCACTCGATCAAGGATTTTTAAACTGTGGTGGTACGCGGGCTCCATCTAGTGCTAAGCCAAATAATCACTTAATGAAAGTACAGTGTTTTATTTTCCTATATTCAAACAGTGTAACAACCCTCGGAACGGATGGCATCAAGTGTGGTTGTGGGATAGTACATAATAGTGTTATCCAGATACCAATATTTTGGTACCGGTACCAAAATGAATTTCGATACTTTGCGGAACTTTTCTAAAAAAAGGGTACCACAAAAAATTGCATTATTGGCTTTATTTTAACAAAAATATGGTACATTAACATATGTTTCTTATTGCAAGTTTGTCCTTAAATACAAGACAACTTGTCTTTTATTAGTAAGTAAACAAACAAAGGCTCCTAATTAGTCTGCTGACATATTGTGTCATTTATCATTCTATTATTTTGTCAACATTATAAAGGATAAGTGGTAGAAAATGGATTATTAATCTACTTGTTCATTTACTGTTTATATCTGCTTACTTTCTCTTTTAACATGTTCTATCTACACTTCTGTTAAAATGTAATAATAACGTATTCTTCTGTCGTTTTGATGCTTTACATTAGTTTTGGATGGTATCACAAATTTAGGTATCAATCCGATACAAAGTCATTAAAGGATCATACAATGGTCATATTCAAAGTCTTCATGTGTCCAGGGACGTATAGTAGTATCGACTAAATACACTATTTTACTTGGTATCATTACAGTGGATGTCAGGTGTAGATCCACCCATGGCATTTGTTTACAATCAGGTACACCGGTGAGCTACGGTGTGTAGTGAATTCCTCATCCTGCAGGGATGATACTTGTTATTAACATACTTTATTTGTCGCCATGGAGGCGAGGATTAGTGATTTAGAAGTAGCTAAAACTCTGCCGACAGTGGCTGGACTTTAGCCGCTAGCTAGCTAGCCATGTCTTGAAGCACCTCTTCCTGAGGGCGTTTCAGTGTTATAACTTCACCTTTATCGTTAGTTTTTAAGCTAAAATGCGTCCGTTCTCCCTTTTCTGTCTACACACTGTGTCTGCTTGTAAGTACTCTGTGTGCGTGCGCTGCCGAACATGCTCCTCTGATCGTGAAATTAGCAATGACACAACGTGACGATGACGGGAGAGTGGGGGGCCGGTACGTTTCAGAGGCGCTATAGTACCGAATATGATTAAATAGTATCACGGTACTATACCAATACCGGTATACTGTACAACCCTAGTACATAGTGTATACCGCACTCCTCGAGGCCTTAAGAGCTGTGCTGCACAATATGTTGACATGTCAGGGATTCTAGCTCATTGGCTTACACTGCTTGGTTCCAGTCCTATGTACCAACTTCTGATTTAGAGAAAACTGTGGTGTAAATTTAGCATAATTTACCAAAATTCAAACCAATCAGCTAACAGGACTGAAAACACATGTTGCCGTTGTGTTTTAAGTACCGTATTTTTGGGACTATAAGGCTCACCTAAAATCCTTTAATTTTCTCAAAAATCAACAGTGCACCTTATAACCCGCCGGTGCGCCTAATGTACAGAATAATTCCGGTTGCGCTTGCCGACCTCAAGGCAATTTTATGTGGTACATGATGTAATAAGTGTGACCAGTAGATGGCAGTCACACATACAAGATACGTGTAGACTGCAATATGACGCCAGTAAACACCAAAACTTTAAATGTTCCATTGAAAATAAAGAACATTACACACGGCACTCAAAAATCTGTCAAAATGTTTTAGTATGACTTTGAAGCCGCACCGCTTGATGGATTGTCGGCCCATTACAGCTACCGTAGTCAGAGATACAAGTATTACTATGGTGTGTGTATAAGGACTGCTAAATGGCAGCCATTAGCAGACATATTATCTGGCGTTTTGTTTCACAATATTATGCAAAACCAACTTTTCTTACCTTCTGGTACCTGCTGATGTGTATTTGGGATCTGCATAAGATCTGTAGCCCGTGCAGTAATCGATAAGCTTCTTCTTTTTCTCTATCTTCTTGTTATGGGACATTCATCCTCCGCTGTTGCCATTTCTTAATATAAAGTAGTGTAAAGTTCTTACTTATATCTGTCAGTAAACTCGCCATGAAAGCGCTAAAACATACCGGTGTAGTGAGTTTACATTGTTCACCCAAGGAACTTTAGTTATTAGAGAGTTCTGGTCGGACGGTTTTTCACGGGCCTTGTTGTTTCCGGATGAGGAGACGCTGTTATTGTTTGAAGTAAAGTCTGAATGTCATTCAGTGGCCTAGTGGTTAGAGATCGGAAGGTCGAGAGTTCAAACCCCGGCCGAGTCATACCAAAGACTATAAAAATGGGACCCACCACCTCCCTGCTTGACACTCAGCATCAAGGGTTGGATTTGGGGGTTAAATCACCAAAAATGATTCCCGGGCGCGGCCACCGCTGCTGCTCACTGCTCCCCTCACCTCCCAGGGGGTGATCAAGGGTGATGAGTCAAATGCAGAGAATAATTTCCTTGCACGCTACACCGCTACAACAAAGATGACGGGGAGAAGACGCTGTCGAAGGTGAGCCACGTAAATAAGACCGCAAACAAAACGGCGCATCCTGAAGAGACTGTCAGAAAGCGACTTGAAGATGATCTGTAAAACATCATCTATGCAACATTTTGACCAAAGAACCACCATTACATGTTATGTAGACCACAAGGAAGTGTTTTACATTTAGAAAAAAATCATAATATGAACCCTTTAATGCGCCTTTTATATAAAAAAAGACCTGAATAGACCCGCTCATCGGCAGTGCACCTTATAATCCGGTGCGCGCCCTATGGTCCAGAAAATACGGTATAATTTTGTTTTCCGTAAATTAGATAGTGGTAGTGAGACTTTATAATTCTTAAATATTGGCTGCAATTATGGCTGGTTTTGGAGGCTAACTCAACAAAACCAGTATCTCTTAGGGCTCTGGTTCACTCTCCTATCTACTCTTCTACTTCCACTTTTCACGAAAAATCTCATCGTACAAACCTCATTCAGAATTTGGGTTCAGTTCAGAGATTTTAAGTAGAGTTCATCAGTCTTCTATGTGTGCTAGACACAGCCTTATTCAATGCCAGCTAAAGTTAAAGTACCAATGATTGTCACACACACACTAGGTGTGGCAAAATTATTCTCTGCATTTGACCCATCACCCTTGATCACCCCCTGGGAGGTGAGGGGAGCAGTGAGCAGCACCAGTGGCCACACCCGGGAATAATTTTTGGTAAGTCAAGCCCCAATTCCAACCCTTGATGCTGAGTGTCAAGCAGGGAGGTAATGGGTCCCATTTTTATAGTCTTTGGTATGACTCGGCCGGGGTTTGAACTCACGACCTACCGATTTCAGGACGGTAGGTTAATACGTTGTACCTATTATTCCAAAGTCCGGCTGGCTTAGATGCATGCTACACCGCCACAACAAAGATGACGGGGAGAAGACGCTGTCGAAGGTGAGCCACGTAAATAAGACCGCCCACAAAACGGCGCATCCTGAAGCGACTGTCAGAAAGTGGCTTGAAGATGATCTGTAAAACATCATCCATGCAACATTTTGACCAAAGAACCACCATCACATGTTATGTAGACCACAAGGAAGTGTTTTACATTTAGAAACAAATCATAATATGACTCCTTTAATGCGCCTTATAATCCGGTGTGCCTTTTGTATGAAAAAATACCTGAATAGACCCGCTCATCGGCAGTGCGCCTTGTATACGGGTGCGCCCTATGGTCCAGAAAATACGGTATATCAAAATTGTAGTAAAAAATTTATAAATCATTGAACAATTTTGTTTTCCGTAAATTAGATAGTGGTAGTGAGACATAATAATTCATAAATATTGGCTGCAATATGAAGCATTTGATCCCCCCTCAATTATGGCTGGTTTTGGAGGCTAACTCAACTAAACCAGTATCTCTTAGGGCTCTGGTTCACTCTCCTATCTACTCTTCTACTTCCGCTTTTCACGAAAAATCTCATCGTACAAACCTCATTCAGAATTTGGGTTCAGTTCAGAGATTTTAAGTAGAGTTCATCAGTCTTCTATGTGTGCTAGACACAGTCTTATTCAATGCCAGCTAAAGTTAAAGTACCGATGATTGTCACACACACACACTAGGTGTGGCAAAATTATTCTCTGCATTTGACCCATCACCCTTGATCACCCCCTGGGAGGTGAGGGGAGCAGTGAGCAGCACCAGTGGCCACGCCCGGGAATAATTTTTGGTGATTCAAGCCCCAATTCCAACCCTTGATGCTGAGTGCCAACCAGGGAGGTAATGGGTCCCATTTTTATAGTCTTTGGTATGACTCGGCCGGGGTTTGAACTCACAACCTACCGATTTCAGGACGGTAGGTTAATACGTTGTACCTAGGGATGATGTTTGATAAGGAATTATCGAGTTCGAGCCTATTATCGAATCCTCTTATCGAACCGATTCCTTATCGATTCTCTTATCGAGTCCAGATGGGTTGTTGTATATGGAAAAAAACACACAATATTTGGTTTAACAAAAGCTCACTTTTATTATATAATAAAAAAATAAAATCTAATAAATAAATAAATATTGACTGTTACCCACCTAAAAAAATAAAATAAAATAAATAAATATTGACTGTTGTTACCCAAAGTATATTAAGTGGGATTTTTCAGAGAAACAAATATATACAGTAACACAAAAACAACCTGTCTCTGTGATCACTATAGGTGTATAAATAATAATATAGTGTTAAATAAAATCAGTACCTTGGGCACAAAACTGAAAATAATACAGCTCTCCAAAAAGTGCACTTCTGCTGCTATTTGACATAACGGTTTGTTATGATGCTTTGACATTTTTGCACTTTATTTCTTTATTGAAAGAAAATTCTATGAAGAGAAAAGTTGTTTGCAAATGTGGTTACAATGCTAAAAAATGAAAAGTTAAAGCTAAAAAAAGAAATACACTTTATTGAGTTAACATTATTTCTTTATAGGGGGAAAGATGTTATGAGTTAGAGAATATAACAACTACACTACCCAGCATGCAACGGGAGTTACGAGCATGCGCGGTAGCCCCGAAAAGTGTTGCATGTTGCTACGCTGTGAAAGTAAACGTCAAGAACTCAGCCAACACGCCTCGTCTGCATTATTTATAATTAGACAGACAACACATATACAGTGTGATTTTGTGTTTACAAGGAAAGAAAAACAAAAGTTCAAAAAGGGAGATATGTTGTATATATATGTATGTGCTGCGGTTGCTTTAAGAACGTTGCGACAGCTGCCGTAAAGGAGGTGCGTTGGTAGCCTGGTTGCTATGTTTCCGGTTGGTCGTAAAAGTGTTCGTCGTGTGTTTTACCCTGCTCAAATCTCTCAGTAAAGTTATTCGATGGATTATAGCTTTTGTTTTGAACTTTATTACACCTTGGAGCGCTTTTTCCCGTCCATTGTTTTCCTGCTTTCGCTATCTGCGCCTAATGACTGAGCTACTGACGTCATTTCTTGTGATGTCACACGGAGCATTTCTGGTCGGGACGGGATTCGAATAAAGAATAAACTCTTTTTCTTTACTATAGTGGTCTTGATAACGGGTACCGGTTCTCAAAAAGGCATTCGAGTCCGAGGACTCGGTTCTTTTCTTATCAAACAACCGGGAAAACCGGTTTCGAGTATCATCCCTAGTTGTACCTATTATTCCAAAGTCCGGCTGGCTTAGATGCACGCTATACCGCCACAACAAAGATGACGGGGAGAAGACGCTGTCGAAGGTGAGCCACGTAAATAAGACCGCCCACAAAACGGCGCGTCCTGAAGCAACTCTCAGAAAGCGACTTGAAGGTGGTCTGTAAAACATCATCTATGCAACATTTTGACCAAAGAACCACCATCACATGCCATGTAGACCACAAGGAAATGTTTTACATTTAGAAAAAAAATCTAATAATATGACTCCTTTAATGCGCTTTTTGCATAAAAAAAGACCTGAATAGACCCACTCATCGGCAGTGCACCTTATAATCCGGTGCGCCCTATGGTCCAGAAAGTACGGTAGGTAAGTACAGTAAGACAAACAAGCTTTGCTCAAGGACACTTCTTGGAAAGCGGATCTCAAT
The DNA here is from genome assembly GCF_033978785.1 of Entelurus aequoreus. Lineage (NCBI taxonomy): Eukaryota > Metazoa > Chordata > Actinopteri > Syngnathiformes > Syngnathidae > Entelurus > Entelurus aequoreus. The sequence goes on along the minus strand of NC_084750.1, from coordinate 20,902,471 downwards.
TTCCATGGATCAAAGTCGGCTCGGGCCGCCATTTGATATGTTCATACAATTGTTTCGCCGCCCTTTCCTTCCTCGCAGATGTATTCCCTTTAATAGAAAAGGTTGCCCATTACGGAATCTAATCAAGGAGACGGAAGAGGTCCCCCGCCTGTCTGGTACCACCTACCGCGCTCGCAGCCTCCTGCCCTGATAAACTGAGAAGAGTGGCTCGCACGCTGGCGCGGTAACCCGCCTCACCCATTCCCCCAATTACACTCGGTGCCATCCACGCTCCTCGCATGCACGCCCAAGCAACTAACACCCTTTCATTACGGACAGCCGTCTCGGCAGGGGGCTCCTGCTCCAAAGACCCCCCGTTTCCCTCTACCATGTCAGCGCTGGAGAGGGGGTGGGGGGGCAGGTGGCAGGTGTGATGAAGTGTTTGGGATCGGTCAGCTGGATACCGTTAAAACGACACCGCCACAGGATGAATGTATGTATTCAAGATGTGCATTGAAAGGGGTGAGGAGGTGGTGAGGACCATACTGGCAGTCGCACACTTCCATATTGTGTGCCTAAGTACATTGTTTGTTTGGGCTTTTTTCTTGTGGTTTGCCTACACTTTCACACATGCCTTGCTGCGCCGGCTGCTGGTTAATGAGTTTGAAAGATCAAACTCTTCCCAGGAAGATTAATAGGGTTTCAGAGACGTGAGGCTCGCGGTTTTACGAGGCCCGGACCGTCAAACGGACACATTTCCAACATGACGGCCTCTGCGGCTACTCTGCGGAGACGGGGGGGGGGGGGGGGGGTCGGTGGAGGATCCCGAGCAATGCTCAAGAACCATAGATATACCATATTGTCCAGACCAGTGTTTTTCAACCACTGTGTCGTGGGAGATTATCTAATTTCACCTATTTGGGTTAAAAATATTTTTTGCAAACCAGTAAACATAGTCTGAAAATTATGTGTTGTTGTTGAGTGTAAATGTTGTCTAGAGCTCGGCAGAATAACCGTGTAATACTCTTCCATATCAGTAGGTGGCGGCCGGTAGCTAATTGCTTTGTAGATGTCGGAAACAGTGGGAGGCAGTGTGCAGGTAAAAAGGTGTCTAATGCTTAAACCAAAAATAAACCAAAGGTGAGTGCCCCTAAGAAAAGGCATTGAAGCTTAGGGAAGGCTATGCAGAACGAAACTAGAACTGAACTGGCTACAAAGTAAACAAAAACAGAATGCTGGACAACAGCAAAGACTTACTGTGGAGCAAAGACGGCGTCCACAATGGACATCCGAACATGACATGACAAGCAGCAATGTCCCCACAAAGGAGGATAAAAACAACTGAAATATTCTTGATTGCTAAAACAAATTAGATGCGGGGAATAGCGCTCAAAGGAAGACACGAAACTTCCAAAAATACCAAAAAAAGAGAAAAAGCCACCAAAATAGGAGCTAAGACACTACATACAGGAAAACACCAAAAAACTCAAAATTAGTCACGGCGTGATGTGACAGGTGGTGACAGTACACCTACTTTGAGACAAGAGCTATAGTGATGCATGCTTGGTTGTGGTTTAAAGTCATATCCAACAATTACGACAACGACTTTTTACTGTCAACCGAGGATTTCTGCTGGTGGTGTGCCTTCGGATTTATTCAACGCAAAAAATGTGCCTTGGCTCAAAAAAGGTTGAAAAACACTGGTCCAGACTATAGAGCACACGGTATATTAGCCGCACCCACAACATTTAGGAAAATATATATTTTTCCATATAATAGCCGCACCGGACTTTCGGCCGCAGATATATACATTGCGAAAATACTTATTTACACAGAAATATATTCTGTAGATCTTTATTTACATACCTTAATTGTTTCCAAAAGGTACCTGTAGCATGGCAGTAAAACGGCTGATCAAACAAAACATTGTCGTGGATCCACGAGCTGCGGACGCTAGCTCTCCAATCAGCTAAACAGACTCAATAACACCACGGTGTCGTTTGTGAGTTTACTAAGGAATTTGTGAAAAAAATACAAAAAGAAAGCTGTTGTAAGTTAATAACACTAACGCAGACAGCTAACGCTAACAATGCTAGCATCATTACATTACGACAGCACGAACAAATAGGCATGAAAACACTCCTACAGACATCACACTGTCTTCCGAGTCTTTTGTTGCGCCCTAAACAATGCTAATACTGTAAGTATCGTACTTATTACACACCAGCTGTTTCATTGTAACGTGCAGCTTAGCTCTAGTTTACAGTAAAAAAAAAAGTGTTGAAATCCATCCATCCATCCATCCATTTTCTACCGCTTATTCCCTTCGGGGTCGCGGGGGGCACTGGAGCCTATCTCAGCTACAATCGGGCGGAAGGCAGGGTACACCCTGGACAAGTCGCCACCTCATCGCAGGGCCAACACGAAATCGCCAAGTAAAATTGCTAATGAGTAGCATGTCAATAGCAAAGCCAATGTAAACTGCTCAAAAAAATAAAGGGAACACTTAAACAACACAATGTAACTCCAAGTCCATCACGTCTGTGGAATCAAACAATAATAGACAATCATTGATTTTTTTAACTTTAACTTTTTTAACTTTAATTTCCATCGGTATGTTTTGTGTGATTTTATTGTCAGCACATTCAACTATGTGAAGAAACAATGTATGCAATGAAAAAATATTTCATTAATTCAGATCTAGGATGGTTAATTTTAGTATTCCCTTTATTTTTTGAGCAGTTTATGATAGCATCAAGCTTGCGTATTTTTGGAAAAATGGAGCCTTACTTAACTTATGGAGTGTTTTGAGTCAATTACTTTGTTGGCATTGAAAATTGCAACATTGCCTCGACGTGGTTTGGGTTAATCCGCTCTCAGTGCTGCTGGAGTGATCGCCAAGTGCAAAGCGGAATCCCGGTACCGCAATCTAGCAAAGTTGGATTTTACGTGAACCGGGATTCGGTCGGTCCCAAAAAAGACTGGATTTGGTACCTTAATTGCGAAAAAACTGTGTATTCAAAATTCTAAGCGTTCCGTGTGGTCTAGATTTTTGTAATTTGTATTAGTTACACTAAACGATTAATTGAAGCAACAAAAATCAAAGCTAATTGATTTTGCAAGCCTAGTTACAGTGGGTGTATTGCATTAAGATGTGTGAGAAATTTCAAGTCAACGGTGTCATGAACGCAAACTTTGGGGTTTAATACCATTTCACCATGCAATGTATTTATCAGACCAGTGATGGCGTAAAACAATGGCCATTCATGAATTCAATCTTAATTTAAATCCAGTTTTTTTTGTTTAATTGACAAAGAGTTGTTGATTGCATTGGTGCTTAAGTAAACACATGTACCCAAGTACAGTGGAACTGCTAATGTACAATGTCCCTAAGAAGCAGAAGTAAGTAATAGTCATAATAATACAGAAGAAATACGTTACAGCGCTGTACATAATTGAGAGATGTTTCATGAGATCAGAGTGCATGAGTGTGTGCATTTGATGAGTGTAAGTCCATGTTAAGGCTGCGGCTATCGATTATTTTAGCAATCCGGTAATCGGATCGATTAGTTTGTTCAAATAATCGAGTAATCGGATAACACAATTCATAGCCTCAATGTGTATTTCAGAGAAAATTGTTTAAATAACAACTAAATGTTTCTAATACATGCACATTGCACCTCTAATGTGTGTGCATTAATAAAAACGTTAATGCTCTCTATTAAAGGCCTACTGAAAGCCACTACTACCGACCACGCAGTCTGATAGTTTATATATCAATGAAGAAATCTTAACATTGCAACACATGCCAATACGGCCGGGTTAACTTATAAAGTGCAATTTTAAATTTCCCGCGAAACTTCCGGTTGAAAACGTCAATGTATGATGACGTATGTGCGTGACGTCAATCGTTGAAACGGAAGTATTCGGACACATTGTATCCAATACAAAAAGCTCGGTTTTCATCGCAAAATTCCACAGTATTCTGGACATCTGTGTTGGTGAATCTTGTGCAATTTGTTTAATGAACAATGAAGACTGCAAAGAAGAAAGCTGTAGGTGGGATCGGTGTATTAGCGGCTGGCTGCAGCAACACAACCAGGAGGACTTTGACTTGGATAGCAGACGCGCTATCCGACGCTAGCCGCCGACCGCGTCTATGATCGGGTGAAGTCCTTCGTCGCTCCGTCGATCGCTGGAACGCAGGTGAGCACGGGTGTTGATGAGCAGATGAGGGCTTGCTGGCGTAGGTGGATAGCTAATGTTTTTAGCATAGCTCTGTGAGGTCCCGTTGCTAAGTTAGCTTCAATGGCGTCGTTAGCAACAGCATTGTTAAGCTTCGCCAGCCTGGAAAGCATTAACCGTGTAGTTACATGTTCATGGTTTAATAGTATTGTTGATTTTCTGTCTATCCTTCCAGTCAGGGGTTTATTTCTTTTGTTTCTATCTGCAGTTAAGCCCGATGCTATCACGTTAGCTCCGTAGCTAAAGTGCTTCGCCGATGTATTGTCGTGGAGATAAAAGTCACTGCGAATGTCCATTTCGCGTTCTCGACTCTCATTTTCAAGAGGATATAGTATCCGAGGTGGTTTAAAATACAAATTCGTGATCCACAATAGAAAAAGGAGAGAGTGTGGAATCCAATGAACCCTTGTACCTAAGTTACGGTCAGAGCGAAAAAAGATGCGTCCTGCACTGCACTCTGGTCCTTCACTCTTACGTTCCTCATCCACAAATCTTTCATCCTGGTTCAAATTAATGGGGTAATCGTCGCTTTCTCGGTCCGAATCGCTCTCGCTGCTGGTGTAAACAATGGGGAAATGTGAGGAGCTTTTCAACCTGTGACGTCACGCTACTTCCGGTACAGGCAAGGCTTGTTTTATCAGCGACCAAAAGTTGCGAACTTTATCGTCGATGTTCTCTACTAAATCCTTTCAGCAAAAATATGGCAATATCGCGAAATGATCAAGTATGACACATAAAATGGATCTGCTATCCCCGTTTAAATAAAAAAAATTCATTTCAGTAGGCCTTTAAAGTATTTAAAATTCTGGGCACTCCATGTGGTCCGGATTGTATAATTTTTTAATGAGTTACACTCTGATAAATCGACGCAACAAAATATAAATCAAATTATTTTTCTAATCTAATTAATCGATTATTCGTTGTACCCTTTGTCCGCTTGAAGTGGATATGCACACCATGATTGCATGCTTTATTGTAACAAGCCTAATGAATATTTACAAATCGTCTACAGAAACATTGGCGATAAAACCATTTGTTAACTGCAAAAAAACCCAATCCATAACCAGGACAACGCAGCAGGAAGATAAACAAAATGTTTTCTTCTCGCATTGATCCGGTGCTCCCTGTGGACACCTGTAAAGATTAGGCCAGTATGTGGTCTCCTTTGAGTGTGGCCAGTGGTGTGTTCAAATGCTCTTAGTAATTGCGATACGCATAATGTTTGTAAACCAATCGACCGCCAGAGGGTTACACTCGCTGCAGACTACAAAACTCTTATTTTCAAGGAGACGTTGTATTATTTTCAAATGCGAAAGTTGACAGGTGCGGAAAGGCATTTTTAATGCGAGGTAATCATTTCAAATAAACATGGTGAAGCTGAGGCCAGCATGAAATAGTGAGGCAGAAGAAGAAAGCCTCGCAGGAAAGCATAGGGCGATGTACATATGTTAACATCCTCCGCTAACACGTCAAGAGTCCAGACATGGTAAAGCAGAGTCAGTGGACATGAAAAGTCCATTATGAGGTCGCTGACACAGGTCGTCGAGTCTTTTTCCCCGAGTACGAGGCAAGTGTTGAAACGGAAGAGTAAGATTGATCAAAGAAAGACGGGAGTTGTAATGGGGAAGAGCTTCAAGTAGCGTGCGGCCATAGAAAAAGAAACACTACATCAGGGGTGTCAAATTCATTTTAGATGGGGGGGCCACACGGAGAAAAATCTACTCCCAAGTGGGCCGGACTGATCAAATCACGGCACGATAACTTAAAAATAAAGACAACTTCAGATTGTTTTCTTTGTTTAAAAATAGAACAAGCACATTGTGAAATTGTACAAATCATAATGTTTTGTTTTTTACAATTACCTGTTGCGGTTAATAGTATACATATTTTATTTGTCGTAATTTATATTTTCTGAATAAATGATGTGATAATCTTCATTAGTCAACTCACTGGTGTTAATTTTCAATCTATCAAGATAAAAAAAATTATATCAAAATTAGAGATGTCCGATGATATCGGGCTTCTGATATCATCGGCCGATAAATGCTTTAAAATGTAATATCGGAAATGATCAATATCGGTTCGGAAATTATCGGTTTAAAAAAAGTAAAATTTAGGACTAAAACGCCGCTGCACGGAGTGGTACAGAGCGCCAATAAACCTTAAAGGCACTGCCGTTGCGTGGCGGCCCAGTCACATATCTACGGCTTTTCACACACACAAGTGAATGCAATCATACTAGGTCAACAGCCATACAGGTCACACTGAGGGTGGCCGTATAAACAAGTTTAACACTGTTACAAATATGCGCCACACTGTGAAGCCACACCAAACATGAACGACAAACACATTTCGGGAGAACATCCGCACGTAACACAACAGAACAAATACCCAGAACCCCTTGCAGCACTAACTGATTGATTGATTGAGACTTTTATTAGTAGGTTGCACAGTGAAGTACATATTCCGTACAATTGACCACTAAATGGTAACACCCGAATAAGTTTTTCAACTCGTTTAAGTCGGGGTCCACTTAAATTGAATTAATTTAGATTAAATTAAATTGACTCTTCCGGGACGCTACAATATACACCCCCCGCCCCCCCTCCCAACCCCACCCACCTCAACCTCCTCGTGTCCCAAATTCCAAATTGCTGTTTTGAGGCATGTTAAAAAAAGTAATTCACTTTGTGACTTCAATAATAAATATGGCAGTGCCATGTTGGCATTTTTTTCCATAACTTGAGTTGATTTATTTTGGAAAACCTTGTTACATTGTTTAATGCAGTAGTCCCCAACCTTTTTGTAGCTGCGGACCGGTCAACGCTTGAAAATTTGTCCCACGGACCGAGGAGGGAGGGTGTTTTTTTTGTTTTTGTTTTTTCATAAAGAAATACAATCATGTGTGCTTACGTACTGTATCCCTGCAGACTGTATTGATCTGTATTGACATATAATCTATATATTGTGTTTTTTATGTTGATTTAATAAAAAAATAAAAAAATAAAAAACTTTTTTTTTTTTATATATATATTTTTTTTAATTAATCGGTGGGCCGCGGCCCGGTGGTTGGGGACCACTGGTTTAATGCATCCAGCGGGGCATCGCAACAAAATTAGGCATAATAATGTGTTAATTCCACGACTGTATATATCGGTATCGGTTGATATCAGAATCGGTAATTAAGAGTTGGACAATATCGGAATATCGGATATCGGAAAAAAAGCCATTATCGGACATCTCTAATCAAAATCAAATTACAGGATGTTATTTATGATCATTTTCCTCGACTGACGTGCTAACATCACGTGGTTTATTTTGTACATATGTAGCATCATCTACAACGATACGAAGAATTGCTATTGCGACATCTAGTGGACACAGCTGTTTTTCATTAAAAAATGTGAGGTTATTTTTTATACTTAGCAAACTCATCCAGCGGGCCGGATAAAACCTCTTCACGGGCCTGATCCGGCCCTGGGGCCGCATGTTTGACACACCTGCACTACATCATGTTTCAACCAAACAAAACCATCTTGTCAGCTTGCATAACTAAATCCGGACTACGGAGCTGGATATTGCCTGGGCTCCAGCCAGAGGCTTGAAAGCAAGATGGATGACCTCTGTGTGCTAGACCAAAAATGTGAAATATAAGAATAAAAAGCTGCGGTTTTAAAATAAAAGGATACATCGAGAATGAGGCAGGTCCATTTTGTTCCGAGTTTGTCAACACGCATTGAAGTGTGAACGTGCTACTTCTTCGTAGACGGCTTTTACCTCCAGGAAAGACACACACACACCTTTCACAAATGGCCTCAAAGCTTGTCCCGGATTCAAAAGCATGTGACAAAGCGTGCGGCGTCTCAATAGCTCAAATGCAGGCAAGTTGGAGTTCACTCAGCAGCTGAGTTGTGGATTTTGAAAAATAGAACTTTGCATACAGCTGAATCTGCAGAGCAAAAACAAAGTACATGTGTATTGCAGCTTTTTTTTTTAACAATGCAAGGGGCAATGGATCCCACTATTACCTCCACCAAGTAAAAAAGGTGACAAGGGGAAGGGTTGTCTTGGGTTCTTTCACCTTATTTCAGAGATGAATAGTAAGATTACACTAGAGCGAGCGATGCAGCTAACAACTATTTTGATAGTCGACTTTTTTTAATGATTAAAAAAATCGCGTTTCGGTTTCACCGGACATGTCCTCTTTTGCGGAGCTGTCAGGGCGGAGTTTCTTAAATGCCTCAAATGTCCGGCATTTTGAGTATTGTTTACACAACGTGCAGTACGCTACTTAATATGTCCGTGTGAAAACTCGTTCGGTACACCTCCGCACCGAACCGAAACCCCCGCACCGAAACGGTTCGATACAAATACACGTACCGTTGCACCCCTATTATTTTGATTATTGTTTCTGAGCTGTTTGTAAATGTTGCAGTTTATAAATAAAGGTAAAAAAAAAAAAAATTTTAAACAAAAAAACGTAGCCTCAGCGCATGCGCATAGCATAGTTCCAACGAATCGATGACTAAATTAATCGGCAACTATTTTTATAATCGATTTTAATCGATTTAATCGATTAGTTGTTGCAGCCCTAAACTTGACTAAAACTCTAGTTTGGCCACCAAAAAACTGATGTATCCTTGTGTGTGCTTTCTGCATTTAGGCCCGATGCTATCACGTTAGCTCCGCCGATGTATTGTCGTGGAGATAAAAGTCACTGTGAATGTCCATTTCGTGTTCTCGACACTCATTTTCAAGAGGATATAGTATCCGAGGTGGTTTAAAATACAAATCCGTGATCCACAATAGAAAAAGGAGAAAGTGTGGAATCCAATGAGCCCTTGTACCTAAGTTACGGTCAGAGCGAAAAAAGATAAGTCCTGCACTGCACTCTAGTCCTTCACTCTCACATTCCTCATCAACGAATCGGCGTGGCGAAGTTGGGAGAGTTGCCGTGCCAGCAATCTGAGGGTTACTGGTTCAATCCCCACCTTCTACCATCCTAGTCACGTCCGTTGTGTCCTTGAGCAAGACACTTCACCCTTGCTCCTGATGGGCCTGGTTAGCGCCGTGCATGGCAGCTCCCGCCATCAGTGTGTGAATGTGTGTGTGTGAATGGGTGAATGTGGAAAATAGTGTCAAAGCGCTTTGAGTTCCTTAAAAAGGTAGAAAAGCGCTATACAAGTACGACCCATTTACCCTTTACCATTCTTTTACTTGAAAGCATGTAAACGTACTTTTATTTTAAATACTGGGCACAACAATGTATGGTATCAACATATGTAAGAATGTTTGCAAGTCAGAGCTTTATAAGCCATTTTAAGTTGTATTTTATAAGATATTTGTGTACGAACCACAACTAAAATATGTAATTGGTGAATCATTGGCATGCATGGTATTCAGGGGTGGTAAAAACAAATGTGTGCACCAAACCAAACCTGTAACAAACCCATAACAAGATCTGAACGGTGGATCGTGTTAACCGTTCCACCCCTGGTTCAATCACACCCACGTCACACATCCTTAATTTTATTGTTTGTTTGGAGTATAGACAGTTATCAAAAATAACCCCAGGCTTTTACGATATAAATAAATGACAATGACTCAGGATATGCATATCAACACAGAATATACACATTTACGCATACAAGACGTATAATTGTGTTTTAATACGCAGACTCTTTCCCTTGCAGTCTAGTAAGTTCAGGTTTAATTACAACCGCCGTATATTTATTACATTTTACTCCAACAGGCAAGTTAAATTAAATGCTGTAAGCGCGAGGGTGAATGTTGTCAGTTCAATTCCCAACATGCCCACCCACATCAAGCCTTGAATTAATGTAGTTAATGTTGATACCCTCTCCATGCAAAACAGGCAAACTAGATTTAGTTTTTCCGCCAATAGCACAGCCATAGAGCAGCAGAAAGACAAAACAGTGACATTCATCTACTTTAAACAACCGAGAAGTAAAACACCTGCCAACAAATACGCAGTCAAAATATGTAAGGGAAAAAAAAAGAAAAAAGAATTAGACTAAAGTTGATTTAATTTGATTTTTTTAATATCTTCGTAAACGCCTCAGAGAACAGGCCTTTGAGATCCTCTTTTCAAAAGATGCTGATTAATTTAATCTTCAGGCAAATGCATTTTACGATATAATCTTTCATTTTTATTTCTGTCTCTCATAACTTTCAGTGCGGCTCACCGGGCTTCAATGTTGAGTCATTGCTACCAGACAACTTTCTTCCATCCAAAATGCATTCAATCGTAAAAATATATACTGTAGGCATCCTAAGAAGCACTCAATAGTGATTTTACCTGTAAACGCTTAAAGGTCACATCATAAGGTAGCATGTGATTCATGAATTCAGTCTTTATATAAATACAGTATTTTTTTGGGTCAATTGACAAATGCAAATCCAGGTGTATCACTAGAGTTGTTGATTGCATTGGTGCTTACGTAAACATATGTACCCAAGTACAGTGGAACTGCTAATGTAGAATGTCCCTAAGAAGCAGAAGTAAGTAATAGTCATAATAATACAGAAGAAATACCTTATAGCTGTGTACATAATTGAGAGATGTTTCATGAGATCAGAGTGCATGAGCAGTGTTGGCGCTAGAAATTTTCAAAATGGGGTCCCAGGGACTTTGATTGATTGATTGATTGATTGAAACTTTTATTAGTAGATTGCACAGTACAGTACATACATACAATTGACCACGAAATGGTAACACCCGAATAAGTTTTTCGACTTGTTTAAGTCGGGGTCCACGGACCCCATCGAGTTATAAAAAATATTGTCCCACAGTAAATTTTTGGGGTCAACAAATGATACATGTATGCATTATCCTGTTATATCTCACATTCTATATTGTGTTTTGGAAAAAGGTTGTCTTAAATGTTACTTAATTCATTAAAAAAATAATACAAAAGAAAACACAATTTTATGCATATGTAAAGTTATTCACTTTCTTCTTTCCTTCATGGGTATAAACTTTACCGCTGCCGGTATTTTTTTCGATATTTTTTATTTAATACGTTGTAGGTGTATTTATTGCAGTATAAAAGTGTAAAAAGTTTTTTGCTTTGGTCATGAAAACTGTGGTTGTTTTTAAAGGGCTTTATAAATAAAGTTGGTATTATATGGTATGGTATGAAATGATGATAATGGTGTGCCAGGGCATACATGTATATGACAAATTTAATTGATTATTCTCACCTGTATGTATAGACCATCAGACGTTTAAAAACCGCCACATCTACACTTTCATGGCAAATAATGCCAACAAACTTAGAATTTGGCGAGTTAGTTTCAATGTAATTTAATATAGTGGCACTCGAGCATTTCATCTCTGGCTTGGTGGCCATAAGTTGTGTGTTCCCCTTTAAGAATGGCGGTATGTGGGGTGAGTGACGTGTGTAAGTGAGTGGGCATGTTCAGGAGTGTTTAATAGCATGGTGGACATCAGGTTGGCTTTGTGGAAAACATAAATAAAGAGTTGTAACAAATCAACAGCCTCGTCATTCCGACCAAAGAGCTTAACTGTTGGGACCCAAATTGAAGGGTGTTTCTTGGTGCCTGGTAAGGCTGGATCGTTGAAAAGGTGTTCCTTTTCTTAGCCCGTTTACATGACGTGCAAAACATATTTTTGCAGAAAAGTGGCTCCTGAAGCCACTTTTCATTGAAGCTTCGCTTCTTGAGTTTATTGCCCGCCATGACCAAAACAATAACACACATATATATATATATATATCTATCTATATATATATATATATATATATATATATATATATATATATATATATATATATATATATATATATATATATATATATATATATATATATATATATCCGTATATATATATATATATATATATATATATATATATATATATATATATATATATCTATAGATATATATATATATATATATATATATATATATATATATATATATATATATATATATCTATAGATATATATATATATATATCTATATATATATATATATATATATATCTATAGATATATATTTATATATATCTATAGATATATATATATATATATATATATCTATAGATATATATATATATATATATATATCTATAGATATATATATATATATATATATCTATATATATATATATATATATCTATAGATATATATATATATATATAGATATATATGTATATATATATTTATAGATATATATATATATATATATATTTATTTTATTATACATATAAATAAAAGAAATACTTGAATTTCAGTGTTCCGGTGGCTATCCAGTAGATGGCAGTATTGTCCTGTTTAAGAGTGTCACAACATTGCTGTTTACGGCAGACGAACTGCTTTACGGTAGACGAAAACGTGACTGCTGTTGTTGTGTGTTGTTACCGCGCTGGGAGGACGTTAATGAAACTGCCTAACAATAAACCCACATAAGAAACCAAGAACTCGCCCTCCATCATTCTACAGTTATAACGTGATTGGGCAGGCACGCTGTTTATATCGTGGGACAGCGGACGTGAAAACAGACTGTCGCCGCTGTCCCCACTCAGGTCCGCATGGAGCTGGAGGGGCGTGGCCTCCAGCTCCGGCTGAATTCCGGGAGTTTATCGGGAGAAAATTTCTTCCGGGATGTTATCGGGAGAGGCGCTGAATTCCGGGAGTCTCCCGGTAAAACCGGGAGGGTTGGCAAGTATGGTCTAGGGGACGTGCGGATTTCCGGAATCTCGCGTCCTTTCTGATTTCAATGCGTAAAAAGACACAAAAACGCAGTGAACGCCAACACTGATGAGTGTGTGCCTTTAAAAGGCGGCACATGTCGAGTGTGAAACATTAGCTGCAGTTGGCGGGAACGACTTGAACTACCAGATGTCGCTGACGGCAGCTCATGTTAAATGCATTCGCGTTTGATGAAATTGAACGTGATTCGGCGGCAATATCTCTCCTTGTCCGCAAATAATGCTGCCAATTTCTCTTTAGTACATTGATTAAAAATTCCGACATTCATATACACTTTGAACGCAAAAATGTCGGACTCTATGAGCCCTGCAGTATTAATTAGTCCAAACTAACGGGACATTATTCCTCTGTTTTACCGGCGATGTTTGCCATCCCCAGTGTCATCTACCCCTATGACATCAACAACACGTGCGTCAGGTCAACCGAATTATTCAGATTTGTATCTATTTGTTTGATAATTCGTACCATCTCTACACTGCAAGAACAATCAATCAATCAAAGTTTATTTTTATAGCCCTTAATCGCAAGTGTCTCAAAGGGCTGCACAAGCCACAACGACATCCTCGACAGTGTAATGTTGGAAATGGTCAATCATTACACATTACTGACATACGCAGTTATTTTGTAATAATGTTATTTCTAACCTCAAATACAACATATACATACACCTTTCACATTCCCGGTACCTGGGAATCGATACTGCTAGTCATTGGCACCAATTTTCAAAACTTTTGTGTGTGTCAATAAATGTTTTTTTAATTTAAACTTAACAGTCAGCTGATAATGCTAACTGTCCTGTCTAGTTGTTATATCTTGTTTACTTACACTTCTGAGTCTCCTGAGATGGGTAGGTCGTGAGTTCAAACCCCGGCCGAGTCATACCTAAGACTATAAAAATGGGAGCCATTACCTCCCTGCTTGGCACTCAGCCTCAAGGGTTGGAAATGGGGGTTAAATCTCCAAAAATTATTCCCGGGTGCGGCCACCGCTGCTGCTCACTGCTCCCCTCACCTCCCAGGGGGTGATCAAGGGTGATGGTTCAAATGCAGAGAATACTTTCACCACACCTAGAGTGTGTGTGTGACAATCATGGGTACTTTAACTTTAACTTTTAACTCATGTACAAGTATCACATAGTAGACTTTGCATGCAGTTGCAATTCCAAGTCATTAGATGGCAGTAGTGCATAAGCTATGGTTTGTTGCCTTGTCTGGGGGTATACTTTGTACCTTACAACGTGTTTATACTGTAAGTAATTTACCTATTACACGCTATCTGCTTAATTGTAACGTGCATCTTAAATGTAGCTTTTATTACCGAGGTTGGAGGTGTTGAAATTGCCACGTAAAATCGTTAATGAGTAGCATATATCTGACGAAGCCAATGTAATTTAGCATTGAGCTAGCGCATTTTCAAAGGTGGAGCATTTTTTTCTATCTGGCATGCTTTGCTTTGTTGAAAATTGTAACATTACCTAGCGGCACTCCGGCTGAAGCTGCTCTAAATGCTGCTCGGGCGAATGTTTCCCCGCCAAGTGTTTAAGCCGGCCGAGTCTGCAACTGGACGTGACATTGCGTGAAACAAAGGTATATAAATATTTGATTTTACGTAACTAGATAACCGGTAGTACCAACGACCGCTGTAAATAGTCTGTGTGCGTTAGTGCTTATAATAATATCACATTTACTTGGTTAATATGCAAGTTACGAAATGTAAATGGAGTATTGTTGGCGCTTTTTTAATGGTTTTTTTGGGGGGGCTTTGGGCGAAGTAGAGGACCTCCCATTTGGCTCTCCTGTGAACTAACTTTTATTAAACATTATTAACAAGTTAGAATGCATTAACAAATGAATCCATCCTCCGTCATGTCTTTCATAACGATTGTGAGCGATTGGCAAAATTCCAAAATAGTGCAGTTCCCCTTTAAGAGTACTTGCTAGTGTCATTTATTGAGCAGGCTTCAACCTGCAGTCCACACGTATCTCTTATGTGTGACTGCCATCTACTAGTCACACTTATTACACCATCTATCAAATAAAATTGCTTCGAGGTCAATCAATACGTACATTAGGTGCACCAGGTTATAAGGCGCACTGTCGATTTTTGAAAACAAATCCAGGGATTTTAAAATGCGCCTTATAGTCCGAAAAGTATGGCAGGCTCTACTCTCTATTTTATGCTGCAGCTGTTACATATACTGTAATATTGCACATGGTAATTGTTATATAGTGTATATATTATATAAAAATATAATATATCAGCATACATTATAAACTGTATATGTAATGTGTAAATATTAGATATATGTTACATTTTGAGTTGAGTCGAGTTTGAGTTTATTTGGAACATGCAAGCATACAACATGATACATCACAATTTCCAGTTTCTTTTTTCAACATGTTCGAAAAGGAGGTGGAAGAAGCAGAGCTTATTTAATACTAACCCTTTTCTTTTACATAGCAGTTGCTAAAACTTTTGTTCACTTCCTGTTCTCAATGTATTCACAATATACTCCATAAGTAATTACAATAAAAATAAATAAATAAATAATAATTGGTGAAGTAAGTTATATTTCATATGATGAGATAAGTAAGATTATTTTGAGAATGAAAGAATGGATGGATGAATAAATTCAGAATGTTTGTCATGGTTCTTCTTCTTTGTACTTTGTAAACACTTTAAGTGTTTATATTGCTACTCTGGTACACTTTAGTCTACTTTATACCTTTTGTTTTTGCCCTCTTTTTGTGCATTATCATTTCCATCCTTATCATTTCCATCCTTTATAACTGAGCTACTGTGGGGAACAAGTTCCCTTGTGGATCAATAAAGTTTGGCTAAGTCTAAGAATGGCACAACACCAAACAGAAATAATACATAAAAATATCTTATTTGTTACGTACTTTTAAATTAAATAAAGGTGCTAAAGTAAAAACCAATATTTAAAACAATAAAAGCTCAGCTATTTAAACAGTCAAAATACTAAGACACTCTCAGTGAAGTGCCGTATTTTTCGGAGTATAAGTCGCACCGGCCGAAAATGCATAATAAAGAAGGAAAAAAACATATATAAGTCGCATTGGAGTATAAGTTGCATTTTTGGGGGAAATGTATTTGATAAAACCCAACACCAAGAATAGACATTTGAAAGGCAATTTATCAATCAATCAATCAATGTTTATTTATATAGCCCTAAATCACAAGTGTCTCAAAGGGCTGCACAAGCCACAACGACATCCTCGGTACAGAGCCCAAATACGGGCAAGGAAAAACTCACCCCAGTGGGACTTCGGTGAATGACTATGAGAAACCTTGGAGAGGACCGCATATGTGGGTAACCCCCCACCCCCCTCTAGGGGAAACCGAAAGCAATGGATGTCGAGTGGGTCTCTTAAAATAATTAAAGAATAGTGAACAACAGGTTTAATAAGTGTATGTTATATGAGGCATAAATAACCAACTGAGAACGTGCCTGGTATGTTAGCACAGTGTTTCCCACACATTCATTTATTTGTGGCGGCCCGCTACGAAAGAATTACGTCTGCCACAAATTAAAAAAAATACAAAAAATACAAAAAATATTTATTTTATTTTTTATTTATTTTTTTTTTTTTGTCCTGTCCAGCTTCTCAGGCAAATCATATAGTTGATGTAGATGCCCATATAGGCTGTTCAGATTTACTTTACAAAAGAGAAGTGTAGGATACTTCTCTTGTTGCCTTATTTGTATTTGACCACTACTGTTTTCTGTTTATTTGTTACTGACTGTGGCAGGACACCTCTGCCTCTGTTTCACTTTATGTTGCTGGTAAATAATATGGTTGTAATAGTAGGCTAAAGTTAAATTATTTAGTATGCACTAATTAAAGGGGCAGAGCTTTAAGAGACATTTTAGCTTTTATATTTTATAAGATATATTTTTTGTAAGAACCACAATTAATAAATATATTTCAGTGAATAACTTATTGTTCAAATCTGTATATAAATATGTACATAAAGTGTTGTAATTATATTGTAAAATGGATGGAAGGATGGATGGATGGACGTTTAAAACAAAACTGTTATTATTAATTAGTAAGTATACATTTTTTGAGCCTTTTAGAGAAAATCATATCATTGTAGTAAATTATGCAAATTACTCGATGATGTCATGGTGACCACGCCCATAGCCACCCCCCCACCGCCACAGGTATCTTGGCAGTTTATGGGAAACACTGGTTAGCGTAACATATCATGGTAAGAGTCATTCAAATAACTATAACATATAGAACATGTTATACGTTTACCAAACAATCTGTCACTCCTAATCGCTAAATCCCATGAAATCTTATACGTCTAGTCTCTTACGTGAATGAGCTAAATAATATTATTTGATATTTTACGGTAATGTGTTAATAATTCCACACATAAGTCGCTCCTGAGTATAAGTCGCACCCCCGGCCAAACTATGAAAAAAACTGCGACTTATAGTCCGAAAAATACAGTATATAAGAAACAAAAAAACGGCAAAATAGTGGGTTTTCTAAAAACCTCAATTTATTGAAGTATTTCGGGGAAAAAAATATCTCTGTGTGTATAAGTATTTTTTGAGAACATGCAACAATACCCTGATAATAATAACTGTCATATGACATTTTCATATCGTTACATTACCTATAGGAAGAATTGCAATGATAAAAAAGGGGGAAACTAACATAATAGCTATATAAATCCTCCCTTACATCTAAAAAGATCCTTTGAGCATATTGAGGTTTTTTTCCGCAGACATGCAGACAGCAGCACAAAGACTAATCTCCCTCCGCATTGACTAATCAATAAAACGACAATCCAAATATGCAGTTCAACCACTTATCTCCCGCCACTTATCCCAAAGTCTCCGTGATGTTGTCCAAAACACCTGCTAAGCCCACAATCTTGACTCCCACGTGCAACTGCACACAACTTCTTTGTCATCCCTCCGCTCCCTCGTCCCTGCCATGCGCCTGATTCCTTCTCGCCAATGCCAGCAGAACTGCCTGCTGACGCCACAGTCGCCTCCTTACGGAGAACAAAGGCCCTCACGTCACGCCATTGGGTTCCAAACGCTTCTTTCTCTCACACACACACACACACAATCCATCAGTCTTTGTCAATGTCTTCCAAGTGGACTGGGAAGTAAATAAGGATGTGGTTGACCCGCTGCATTGACTCGCTGTAGGACCCAAGTCTGTTTGATTACATGCAACATACAGGAGCCATGACAGAAAGCAGAGGTGGCAGCTTACAATTCCCTCAATGCATCCTCCATTATTCCCCTTGCACACTTCTCGTCTTTCTCCCTTTTTCACTTTTTTTCCCCACATATTTTTAGGATGAGTGTCCCTCCTTCCCTCCCCCCCCCCACCTGTCCCTGCAGTATTGACGAGAGAATGTCACCGCGCTGCACCCGTCATCAACACAAATGGCTTTCACCTTTCATGCTCACAGAGGTCATCCCATCCGACACACACACACACACACACACACACACACACACACACACACACACACACACACACACACACACACACACACACACACACACACACACACACACACACACACACACACACACACACACACACACACACACACACACACACACTTGTATTTCTTACCTTCTTGAGACCTCCGAAAAATGCCTACCTCTTTAGGACCACCCTTTTTAGATATATAAAAATTTGTATTTACAACATTAATAACATATACAAACTATGAAAATATAAAAAAAAGGTAAGCTTTTAGTTAATTTTTATTTATTTTGTGATTGTTTTTTAATCTTCATTATTTACTTCAAGTTATTACAGTATGTCTTTATTAGTGTTGTAACAATTCTAATATTTGGTACCGGTATTAGAATTATTTCAATACTTTTCGGTACTTTTCTAAATAAAGGGGACCACAAAAAAATTGCATTATTGGCTTTATTTTAACAACAAATCTTAGGGTATATTATACATCATTGCAGTTAAGACTTAAATAAACTAGTGAACATACTAGACATCTTGTCTTTTAGTAGTAAGAAAAGCAAACAACGGCTCCTAATTAGTCTGCTGACGTATGCAAACACATATTGTGTTATTTTTCATTCTATTATTTTGTCAACATTATTGAGGACAAGTGGTAGAAAATTATTAATTAATCTACTTGTTCATTTACTGTTAATATCTGCTTACTTTCTCCTTTAACATGTTCTATCTACAATTCTGTTAAAATGTAATAATCACTTATTCTTCTGTTGTTTGATACTTTACATTAGTTTTGGATGATATCACAAATTTGGGTATCAATCAGATACCAAGTAGTTACATGATCATACATTGGTCATATTCAAAGTCATCTTGTGTCCAGGGACATATTTACTGAGCTTATAAACATAATATAAATTTTTTTTAAACGAAAGAAGATGTTGTGATACCAAAAAATATTGACATAATCATAGTAGTATCGACTAGATACATGCCAGTACTTGATATCATTACAGTGGATGTCAGGTGTAGATCCACCCATTGTGTTTGTTTACATTTTGACGCAGGTGAGCTACGGTGTGTCATAATTTTGATAGATTTCACCACCAGGGGTGCAAATGAGATCTCTATTTTTTGTAATGTGCTTAAGGCTGATGACAAACGAGTCACGGACCACAGATGGCGCCTGTGCCGCACTTTGGGCAACCCAGCTGTAGAAGCTAACTGTTAATGGCCACTATAGTCTTAGTACCGTAGCGTATTTGTTCATCCTATGGTCACATGTGGTTGGCGGGTTGTATTACGTCAGCACGGGAAGTCGTAAAATCAGTCGTTCACCTGGTGGGTTTTTTCTGGGATGAATAGGGAAGTCCTTTAGCTGCAGTCTTGTTTGATCATATATTGCTGCCTTTGCGCCTGTCAATGTTTACTTTTGTATGCACATTAAATCAACAAAAAATCCTGACTTTGGAGCAATGTTCACAGATTCCAATATTTGGCTCTCTATTAGATGCAGTGGTTTTCCGTATCGGGACCATGATTTCGGTCCTAACTTGTTCACCGGTCCTCATATGGAAGGTACTTTTCCTTGTTGATGTCTCAAGAAGGGTAGAAATACAAGAACACACACGCACACACACTTTTGTTACCTTGAGACCACCAAAAAATGCCTACATTCTTAGGACCACCCTTTCTAGATATATAAAGATTTGTATTTACAACATTAGTAATATATAAATACTATGCAAATATAAAAAAGCTTGTTGTGAAAAATGACTTGGAATTTGGACAAGAAAAACGTCACAATTTCACAAGAAAAACTTAAGTCGTCACTGTACTCAACGCAATTTAAAATGTTTACAAGAAAAACTGAACATTTGTGCAATATTATGATACAAGTTGGAATTATACTCAATAACAGTCACAATTTCACAAGAAAAGCTTAAAATTTTGGCAACTTTATGAAAAGAGTCGTAATTTTACTCAACAAAAGTCCCAATTTTATAAGAAAACTTTAAAATGTTTCTAATATTATAATAATCGAAATTTTACTTGGCAAAATGATGACAAGTCATTTTACTCAAATAATTCCACTATTTTACAAGAACAACAAAATAATTGGCAATATTGTGATAAGTCTGAATTTTATATGACAAATGTCACCATTTTGCATTAAAAAGTAATAATTTTACATTAAAATATTGCAATATTACAGAAACAAAGAATATGAGAAATTGTTCCCAATTTTATAAGAAAAAAATCGACATATTGTGAGAAAAAGACTACTTTTAGTTAATTGTTTTTGTTGTTTGTAATTGGTTTTTAATCCCTATTTAATTCAAGTTATTACAATATGTTTATATACATATTTGTTTTATGTTTTTTATTAATTTTGGCCAAAGGGGGGCGCACTTCAACTTCTCACACACACTTGTTATTACATATGTTGACCAGAGAGGGAGCACTTAAAATTTTTTACACACACTTATTTCATATGTTGACCATAGGAGGGGCCACTTTTAAATCCCTCTTCTTTGGTACCACCCTAATTTTGATAGATTTCACCACCAGGGGTGCAAATGAGACATTCTCTATTAGATGCAATGGTTTTCTGTATTGGGACCATGATTTATGTCCTAACTTGTTCACCGGTCCTCATATGGACGGTACTTTTCCTTGTTGATGTCTCAAGAAGGGTGGAAATACAAGAACACACACACACACACACACACACACACACACACACACACACACACACACACACACACACACACACACACACACACACACACACACACACACACACACACACACACACACACACACGGGGTCTGTCCTTAACATCCAGTGCGTCCGCCCCGGATGAATAAAAATAACCTTGCATGTATCACAATTAGTCCCAGTTGATGTACAACGTGCACGTCTCAGCATTTTTTCAGTTTTAACAATGATAACCTTTAAAATCACCGTTTATCCAAATGCTTTGCCACTTGGGGGCAGGGGAAACAAGTTGTCAACCTAACGATGACATACCCTTTTACAAAACAGCTGCTCTTTGGCACATTAAGTTGCAAGGACTACGTCAGCGGGGTGACTCTTTAGTGCCTCTGGTCTCGCCTTAAATGGCTTTGAGTGATCCACGAAGCAGAGACACCTGCAAGAGACCTTTGTTACACAGAAATGACGAGGTACGGTAGGGAAGGGATTCATAT
Source organism: Entelurus aequoreus (assembly GCF_033978785.1). NCBI lineage: Eukaryota > Metazoa > Chordata > Actinopteri > Syngnathiformes > Syngnathidae > Entelurus > Entelurus aequoreus. The sequence continues at coordinate 20,880,792 of NC_084750.1, read as the reverse complement.
TGCCCCATTCTTGGATGGATCTCGCGTGAGAGAATGGTGGGGGGTTTAATCATTTTGCAATGCAGTCTCCTGGAAATGATGGAAAGCTCCACTCTACATAGCAACCGACACTGTGGTCAAAGTTGGAATTGCCACAAAACACATTTTAAGATATTCAACACTGATACCTGGCGGCTAAAGTAGATAGTACAGTGTTTCCCATAAACTGCCAAGATACCTGTGGCTGTGGGGGCGTGGCTATGGGCGTAGTCACCATGACATCATCGAGTAATTTGCATAATTTACTACAATGATTTGATTTTCTCTAAAAAGGCTCAAAAAATGTATACTTACTAATTAATAATAACAGTTTTGTTTTAAACGTCCATCCATCCATTTTACAATATAATTACAACACTTTATGTACATATTTATATACAGATTTGAACAATAAGTTATTCACTGAAATATATTTATTAATTGTGGTTCTTACAAAAAATATATCTTATAAAATATAAAAGCTAAAATGTCTCAAAGCTCTGCCCCTTTAATTAGTGCATACTAAATAATTTAACTTTAGCCTACTACTACAACCATATTATTTACCAGCAACATAAAGTGAAACAGAGGCAGAGGTGTCCTGCCACAGTCAGTAACAAATAAACAGAAAACAGTAGTGGTGGTAGATAGACACAGAGCTTCATCAAACATCTGATCCACTGAACAAAGAGTTCCAAAAATCTTGAACTTTAGACTGCCATCAGTTTTACTCCCTACACTTAACCATGTGTTTCCTACTGCCTGCAGACTTTGCACCCTTTGTTATATACACATGTTGTGTTTCTAATATAAATACATTTAATAAAGTCAAATACAAATAAGGCAACAAGGGAAGTACCCTGCACTTCTCTTTTGTAAAGTAAGTCTGAACAGCCGATATGGGCATCTACATCAACTATATGATTTGCCTGAGAAGCTGGACAGGACAAAAACAAAATAATAATAATTTGTTGTTGTTGTTTTTTTTAAATTGTGGCGGACGTCATTCTTTCGTGGCGGGCCGCCACAAATAAATGAATGTGTGGGAAACCCTGTAGTACAACCCCGTCACGTTTCATGTGACCAATTCTCCTCTTAAGGTACACCAACATGTTGAGTTAATTATGCAAACAGGAGTCTGTAACTACTTATGTACTGAAGAGAAAAATAGTGTAAAAATAAATAAATCGATACAATTTTTAATTACAAGAGTTCAGGATATGGTCTCACACTTAGAGATGATTTTGACCACCATTTTTTATTTTATTTTACCCATAACCTTGCATGGTTCAGATAGAAATGCACACATTCTGCATCCTAAAACACTCCCATAATGGGATTACTACAGTCGGATGACGGCAAGAGATAGTGAGTCCTATTGAAATGAGCAAGTGAAAAATGGCTATGCAACAATCTCACCCGTGCACCAGCATTTCACGTTGCGCAACACATCTTTTACTTGGAACCGTGACATTGAAATACAGCAGTTTTGAGAGTTTGGCGCAAATTTGGGGGAGAAATGCACCTCAAACATGTCAAAAAGCCACGATACACCCTCAGCATATCTCACAAAATTCCACTTCAGCAAGCATCACATCTCAAATATATACATTTGTATGTATATTAACCTCTAAAGGCCTTAGTGGCCACATGTGTGGACAGCACCTTTTAGCTCTAATTTACAAAATTGTGTACACTACTGAATTGGGGTCTTATGCCAACATATGGACACTTATACTGCCATCTGGTGGTGTCAAAAGAGTATAACATACAATGAAATTAGGGGGAAAAATGTGTAAAAATAAAAATGTGCATGTCACTACACATGAAGTACACATTTGTTACTTATGGACTAAGTACATCATATAAAAAGATGATTTTTAGTTTTTATTCTAAATAGGGTCCAATAAGCACAAATAGCAGTCGGCCAGTTTGAATATTTTGTTCCGAATATCTTCGACAACTTCTGTAGGATCTACGTCACTGTAGTAATCAATGTTTCCCACACATTCATTTATTTGTGGCGACCCGCCACGAAAGAATTACGTCCGCCACAAATAGATTTTTCGTCTTTTTTTTTGTTGTCCTGTCCAGCTTCTCAGGCAAATCATATAGTTGATGTAGATGCCCATTTAGGCTGTTCCGATTTACTTTACAAAAGAGAAGTGTAGGATACTTCTCTTGTTGCCTTAATTTGTATTTGACCACTACTGTTTTCTGCTTATTTGTTACTGACTGTGGCAGGACACCTCTGCCTCTGTTTCACTTTATGTTGCTGGTAAATAATATGGTTGTAGTAGTAGGCTAAAGTTAAATTATTTAGTATGCACTAATTAAAGGGGCAGAGCTTTAAGAGACATTTTAGCTTTTATATTTTATAATATATATTTTTTGTAAGAACCACAATTAATAAATATGTTTCAGTGAATAACTTATTGTTCAAATCTGTATATAAATATGTACATAAAGGGTTGTAATTATATTGTAAAATGGATGGATGGACGTTTAAAACAAAACTGTTATTATTAATTAGTAAGTATACTTTTTTTGAGCCTTTTTAGAGAAAATCATATCATTATAGTAAATTATGCAAATTACTCGATTATGTCATGGTGACCACGCCGCCACTGGTATCTCGGCAGTTTATGGGAAACACTGAGTAATGCTTCTGCACTCTGACCATATTATCAGATAAGTTATACTGGAAATACGCAAAAATTGGAAAGATGTGCTGTTTATCGTTCATAATCCTTATATGAGACAATAACACATATGCTCGGCTTTTTTTATGCATTCGAAATCGTAAATAAAATAGCTAACAATTGAATCCACAGATCAAGGGTCCTCTGTGGCACCGCATTATACTCTCTAAAAAAACATCCAGAACCCGCCAACAATACTCCATTTACATGTCGTGACCAGAAAATTGCCCAAATATGAGCAATATTGTTATAATAAGCACTAACGCGGACGGACTATTTTAGCAGCGCATTGATAGCAGTGAGCTATGCTAGCTTACGCTGCTATTGTTGACACACCGAGCCGGCAGGTGCTTCTGTTAAGTCTCAAACTTCGTAAAAGTTAATTCTAGATTATGATTCATGCATCTTTCACCTGACAAATGTGGCCATGGACAGACAGGCTGGTTGACTTTGACATCCCCCCCGAGACGGCGAAAACGACATAGTTGAAGCAATTATTTTGTAACCCTTTGTGAGGACTGCGATTGGATCTTCATCTAAACGAGAATATGTGAGCGTCCCGTTGGTCGGCAACCCAGCGAGAGTGGACATTGTACAGTAAGTGTTAGAGATGTCCGATAATATCAGACTGCCGATATTATCGGCCGATAAATGCTTTAAAATGTAATATCGGAAATTATCGGTATCTTTTTCAAAAAGTAAAATGTATGACTTTTTAAAACGCCGCTGTACGGAGTGGTACACGGACGTAGGGAGAAGTACAGCGCAGTTGCGTCTCCCAGTCATACTTGCCAACCCTCCTGATTATCCCCGGAGACTCACGAATTTCAGTGCCCCTCCTGAAAATCTCCCTGGGCAACCATTCTCCCGTATTTCTCCCGATTTCCACACAGACAACAATATTGGGAGTGTGCCTTAAAGGCACTGCATTTGCGTGGCGGCCCAATCACATAATATCTACGGCTTTTCACACACACAAGTGAATGCAAATCATACTAGGTCAACAGCCATACAGGTCACACTGAGGGTGGCCGTATAAACAACTTTAACACTGTTACAAATATGCGCCACACTGTGAACCCACACCAAACAAGAATGACAAACACATTTCGGGAGAACATCCGCACTGTAACACAACATAAACACAACAGAACAAATACCCAGAACCCCTTGCAGGACTAACTGTTCCGGGACGCTACAATATACACCCCCCGCTACCCCCTAAACCCCCCCAACCCCGCCCACCTCAACCTCCTCATGCTCTCTCAGGGAGAGCATGTCCCAAATTCCAAGCTGCTGTTTTGAGGCATGTTAAAAAAAATTATGCACTTTGTGACTTCAATAATAAATATGACAGTGCCATGTTGGCATTTTTGTCCATAACTTGAGTTGATTTATTTTGGAAAACCTTGTTACATTGTTTAATGCATCCAGTGGGGCATCACAACAAAATTAGGCATAATAATGTGTTAATTCCACGACTGTATATATCGGTATCGGTTGATATCGGAATCAGTAATTAAGAGTTGGACAATATCGGAATATCGGATATCGGCAAAAAAGCCATTATCGGACATCTTTAGTAAGCGTTTTATTATGGTTCATTATGGTGTGTATGTTTAGCACCCAGCAATGCTGCTGATGCTATAATATCACAATAAAGCCGCTGTCTAGCACTCTGCTTCGAAAACGTATTCTTTATCCTCTTTATGTTCGGGCTCAAAAATAAAAAGTTCTGGATCACAATTTCCCCCCAAAGTATTAATTCTTGGTTCTCAAATAGTCTGCTTGATTAGCACGCTACAACAAAGATGACGGGGAGAGGACGCTGTCGAAGGTGAGCCACGTAAATAAGACCGCCCACAAAACGGCGCATCCTGAAGCGACTGTCAGAAAGCGGCTTGAAGGTGGTCCGTAAAACATCATCTATGCAACATTTTGACCAAAGAACCACCATTACATGGTTATTATTATGTAGACCACAAGGAAGTCTTTTACATTTAGAAAAAAAATCATAATATGACCCCTTTAATGCGCCCTATAATCCAGTGCACCTTTTGTATGGAAAAAAGACCTTAATACACTGCAAAAAGTCAATGTTCAAAAACAAGAAAAAAAAATACAAAAATTAGGGGTATTTTATTTGAACTAAGCAAAATGATCTGCCAATAGAACAAGAAAACTCGGCTTGTCGAGACTTTCCAAAACAAGTCAAATTAGCTAACCTCAATGAACCCAAACATACCTTGGAATAAGTATGTTCTCACTAATAACAAGTGCACTTTTCTTGGTAGAAAAAAAAAAAAGAGACCTTTTTTTTCAATATGTTGAAAAATATTCTTAAATTAAGTCAATGCTAGTGCCATTATCTTGACATAATGATATGCGCTCAGCATCATGATTTGAAGAAATGATTACTTTAAAAAAGTAGTTTTATACTTGTGAGTGTTGATGACACAGCTTTGCAACAGTTGATATTCTAGTTTCAAGCATGTTTTACTCAATATAGGTCATCAAATCTCAGCAACAAGCTGTAATATCTTACTGAGATCATTTAGGACCAAAACCTAAACATAAAATCTGCTTAGTGAGAAGACTTATCTTATCAGACAGAAAATAAGCAAATATCACCCTTATTTGAGATATTTAATCTTACTTAGATTTCAGATTTTGCAGTGTAGACCCGCTCATCGGCAGTGCACCTTATAATCCGGTGCGCCCCATGGTCCGAAAAATACGTAAATACTTAATCAACCAAATATTCTGTACAGTCAAGGCAGGGATTATGTTAATTTCTATTTAAATGTTCAACTCTAAAACCTAAACAATGAGAATGAAGTCCTTCAAATAACGGACAACTGAGGCGTCAAGCGAAACCACAGCCATGCTAACATCATGGCGCCCCACACCGCCTGCACGATCACGCCACCGGGCCGCTTTTGTTCAGCAAGCGGCTCGCACCTACGCTCGCCACTCACGGCTGGCGGCAGAGTGGACGAGGAGGTGCAGGAGGGGAGGGAAGGAGGCGGTGGAAGTAAATGAGATCCCGATGAGATGCCAAGGTGTGTTAGTGGTGAGGTGTGGGGAATGAGAAATGTGGCCCCGTAAAGGAGGGGAGTGGCTAGATTGACCGTGGGGGGGGGGTGAGGGCGCGGGATGCCCCCCCCGCCCCCAGGTCGTGGCGGCATTTGCTGGGTCAGCCTAGCATGCAGCGAGAAATAAAGTAGGGAGGAAATGACCAAAAATGGAGGAAGACGGGCAGTACAGTGGAACTGTGAATAAATCATTCTAAATTATTATCTATCATGAACTCCCAAGGAACAACAAAAATCTCAGCCCCTTTCATCAAAATAATACTGAGAACCTGAATAAAGACACCGGTACTGAAAGTTAATACATCAGTGGTTTTTGAATAATGTCTGTCATGATAGATGGATCAGATGGATGTATTTAAAAAAAAAAAATACAGCTTTTAACTCAATATTATTTGATGCAACAAGCTACAGTAGGAAAGGGAATTATACGGCCCCATTCCTGTGTGGATCTCGCATGAGAGGAAGATTTTTTTAATTTATTTTTTTGTATTTAGGATCCCCATCAGCTGCAATGCAAAAAGTCAGTGTTCAAAAACGAGAAGAAAAAAAATACAAAAATTAGGGGTATTTTACTTGAACTAAGCAAAATTATCTGCCAATAAAACAAGAACATTTGGCTTGTCAAGACTTTCCAAAACAAGTAAAATTAGCTAACCTCAATGAACCCAAAAATACCTTAAAATAAGTATATTCTCACTAATAACAACTGTACTACTATATAAGTATGTATTTTCTATTGTTTCATTGAAAATAAAACAGCAAATAACTTGAAATCAAACGTATAATAAATAAGTCACCCCTATACAATATCCTACCCTAATACCCTACTGTGCAATATTACCCTTCGAGTGCAATACATCCGACACGGATTGTTATTACTCCGGTACTCTTGTCTTGTTCTGTATATTGTACAGTATGTTGTATATTGTGCATATTTGCTTATTATTTGTATTTGGATAGTAGTCTGTTTATTCTAATTCTTATTTTTTATCACTTCTTGTGTAATTTATTTTCATCCCATATTTGTTTACACTACCGCACCTTAAATTGGAGTCCTTAATCTCGTTATATGCAAATATAATGACAATAAAGTCAATTATATTCTATTCTATTCAATTCAAAGTCAATTTGGCTGTCATCTGTTTTAATATGAGACACAATTGTGTCAAAGTCATGATTTTTTTCATGCCTGAAATAAGAAATTACTTTAAAAAAGTAGTTTTATACTTGTGAGTGTTGATGACACAGCTTTGCAACAGTTGATATTCTAGTTTCAAGCATGTTTTACTCAATATAGGTCATCAAATCTCAGCAACAAGCTGTAATATCTTACTGAGATCATTTAGGACCAAAACCCTTAAAACAAGTAAAACACTCTAACATAAAATCTTCTTAGTGAGAAGAATTATCTTATCAGACAGAAAATAAGCAAATATCACCCTTATTTGAGATATGTAATCTTACTTAGATTTCAGTTTTTGCAGTGTGGTTGCCACAACAACCCACTAGTCTTCCTGAGGTCCACAGACTCAACACAATTACAAGTAAAAGCATATAAATATAACTACACAATACAAAACCAAACAAAAATCATCAACAAGCAAACTAATGTACAGAGGACGGGTTAATAATTTGGCAATGCAGTCTACCGAAAATGAGGGAAAGCTCCACTCTACATAGCAACCGACGCTGCGGTCAAAGTCGGAATGGCGGCTAAAGTGGATTGTGCACTCCCGCAATTTGTCATGTTTCATGTGTATAACCAATAAAGGCTTGACATATCTCACTCTGCATGTAATACTGTAAGCAGTGTTTCCCATAAACTGCCAAGATACCTGTGGCGGTGGGGGCGTAGTTATGGGCGTGGCTATGGGCGTGGTCACCATGACATCATCGAGTAATTTGCATAATGTACTACAATGATATGATTTTCTCTAAAAAGGCTAAAAAAATGTATACTTACTAATTAATAATAACAGTTTTGTTTTAAACGTCCAACCATCCATCCATCCATTTTACAATATAATTACAACACTTTATGTACATATTTATATACAGATATGAACAATAAGTTATTCACTGAAATATATTTATTAATTGTGGTTCTTACAAAAAATATATCTTATAAAGTATAAAAGCTAAAATGTCTCTTAAAGCTCTGCCCCTTTAATTAGTGCATACTAAATAATTTAACTTTAGCCTACTACTACAACCATATTATTTACCAGCAACATAAAGTGAAACAGAGGCAGAGGTGTCCTGCCACAGTCAGTAACAATTAAACAGAAAACAGTAGTGGTCAAATACAAATAAGGCAACAAGAGAAGTATCCTACACTTCTCTTTTGTAAAGTAAATCTGAACAGCCTATATGGGCATCTACATCAACTATATGATTTGCCTGAGAAGCTGGACAGGACAAAAAAAAATAAAATAAAAATAAATATATATATATATTTTTATTATTTTTTTAAATTTGTGGCGGGCGTAATTCTTTCGTGGCGGGCCGCCACAAATAAATGAATGTGTGGGAAACACTGGTAAGTTAATATCACATGTTGCTGAATCTTACATTCTTGTGTAATTTGCACATGATTAAATTCTACAGAAGAATATTAATTTCTTCTATTTGTTTACAAAAAAGTTATTTTTTCTTCTATACTACGATTGTGCCTCTGGACTCTGGAGACCTCACTGTAGGCTTTGTAAAGTCATGTTCCCTCTAAACTGAACAAAATGTCTCATTTAAAAAAAAAAGTGGAATCGGAACCAAAAAAATCGTACCAATCCCCATCCTTATGTACACTATTTTACCATCATGTTTCTTTTATTTGCAATAGGAAACATACAGTACAGGCCAAAAGTTTGGACACACCTTCTCCTTCAATGCGTTTTCTTTATTTCCATGACTATTTACATTGTGGATTGTCACTGAAGGCATCAAAACTATGAATGAACACATGTGGAGTTATGTACTTAACAAAAAAAAAGGTGAAATAACTGAAAACATGTTTTATATTCCTAGAAAGTCCTATATATATATATTATATTCCTTGACATAATTTCTAGGCGCAGTCAAGGCGTTGGGGGGATCCGGTTTGGTGGCTGCAGGATCAGGTCTCTGCTTTTTGCAGATGATGTGGTCCTGATGGCTTCATCTGGTCAGGATCTTCAGCTCTCACTGGATCGGTTCGCAGCAGAGTGTGAAGCGACTGGGATGGGAATCAGCACCTCAAGGTCCGAGTCCATGGTTCTCGCCCGGAAAAGGGTGGAGTGCCTTCTCCGGGTTGGGGTGGAGATCTTGCCCCAAGTGGAGGAGTTCAAATACCTAGGAGTCTTGCTCACGAGTGAGGGCAGAGTGGATCGTGATATCGACAGGCGGATCGGTGCAGCGTCTTCAGTAATGTATCGATCCGTTGTGGTGAAGAAGGAGCTGAGCCGGAAGGCAAAGCTCTCAATTTACCGGTCGATCTACGTTCCCATCCTCACCTATGGTCATGAGCTTTGGGTTATGACCGAAAGGACAAGATCATGGGTACAAGCGGCCGAAATGAGTTTCCTCCGCCGGGTGGCGGGTCTCTCCCTTAGAGATAGGGTGAGAAGCTCTGTCATCCGGGAAGGAGCTCAAAGTAAAGCCGCTGCTCCTCCACATCGAGAGGAGCCGGATGAGGTGGTTCGGGCATCTGGTCAGGATGCCACCCGAACGCCTCCATAGGGAGGTGTTTAGGGCACGTCCGACCGGTAGGAGGCCACGGGGGAAGACCCAGGACACGTTGGGAAGACTATGTCTCCCGGCTGGCCTGTGAATGCCTCGGGAGGAGCTGGGCCAAGTGGCTGGGGAGAGGGAATTTTGGGCTTCTCTGCTTAGGTTGCCGCCCCCGCGAACCGACTTCGGATAAGCGGAAGAAGATGGATGGATGTTTTATATTCTACTTTCTTTGAAAT
>NC_084750.1:20821033-20866033 GCF_033978785.1 Entelurus aequoreus | reverse complement strand
TCACGTGAGCTCTATTTCAGCAGCCGTGTGGAAACTATCCACGTATTTAAAGTTCCAAACATTTGATCAGTTGATTAGTTACACCCATTAAACGATGAATCGTAGCATTTTTTTTCAAATTTCTTAATCCTTGCTGTCCTAATGTGGTTTGCTGTGCGATGCATTTATTCATCTTTACGTTCACCCTTGATTTTTAGTTCCTAAAACCGGTTCTTTTTAGGTCGTCGTTTCACAATTGGGTGTAATGTGAACGGACCCTACCTGCATCATATATGGTGCAATAGGTTTGCGAAAAGTTTGCCCCCCCCCGGAGGTCTCAGTCCTGGCACATTTCTGGCAATTGCAAGGATTTTGTGAAACCAAGGTCGACAGTTACTTAACCAAAGATTCAGTTCACAATTCACAATTCTATTTTGGGGAAAAACTATTTTATTTTTATTGCCTTTCAATAACGTTTCGGTGGGAAAAAAAACACCATCTGGGTGTTCAAGCGCATCGGATACATATCGGATTTGCATTGGATTTGAAAAATTTTTTACTGTTCATTCTAAAATGAAATCAGATACAGGTCACATGAGTAAACATAATTCAAATGTATAATTAAAAGTGTTGGTCACACAAAATAGGGGATAAATACTGGATTATTGCAACCATAATATGAAATATATCTGCCATTATTACTCAAACCTAAACTTATTTGATTCTAAAGATGCTAACATATAACTGCAATCCACAGGAAAATAAACGTTCAATCATGTTTTCATTCCAACTCAGTTCCGTTTCAGTTTATTCGGAACATGCATACACAATGCCGGTAGTTTCATTCCAGCCCGCCCGAAAAGGAGTAGGAAGAAGCAGAGCTTATTTAATCCTACCCCTTTTCATACCATAGCAATTTTATCAAATGTCCTTGCTCTCTGTAACAGAACAGTGAACACACATACCATAGTAAGCAAATAAATAATAGATAAATATTATACCCTATTAAGTAAATCAATAATAAATACATAAATAATCTTTGTCTCAATAAAAAAAATAATAGTTATGTGTACTTTGCGAACACTTGTAGTTTGAACAGTCTCTTAAACTGATTCATATTGTTGCTTTTTTTGATATCTTTTGTTAATCCATTCCTTTATTTAAGTCCACATACAGATATACTAAAGGTTTTAAGTGTTGCACGAGCATACAAATGTTTTAAATTAGATTTTCCCCTAAGGCAAATGCACCAAATTGTTGAATTTTAAATAATTGTGATTTAATAAATAAAGGGTTTGTATGTTCTTTATATCCAACATTATGTATCATTCTAACTGATCTTTTTGGTAAGACCGTTAGTGAATGAAGCAGTAGTAGTAGAAGAAGTAGTCGTTTCCCCATATTTTAGCACAATAACTCAGATATGCTAACACGAGCCAGCAGTAGAGAATATGAAGTGATTTTTTTTTTGGTCTAGAACATGTTTTGCTTTATTCATTATTGATGCGTTTCTTGCCATTGCTATCACCTCATAAATCCATTAAAAAAAAGTAGAGATGTCCGATAATATCAGCCTGCCGATATTATCGGCCGATAAATGCTTTAAAATCTAATATCGGAAATTATCGGTATGTTTTGTTTTTTTTATCGGTATCGTTTTTTTTTTATTTTTAGTTTTTTTATTAAATCAACATAACAAACACAAGATACACTTACAATTAGTGCACCAACCCAAAAAACCTCCCTCCCCCATTCACACTCATTCACACAAAAGGGTTGTTTCTTTCTGTTATTAATATTCTGGTTCCTACATCATATATCAACATATATCAATACAGTCTGCAAGGGATACAGTCCGTAAGCACACATGATTGTGCGTGCTGCTGGTCCACTAATAGTACTAACCTTTAACAGTTAATTTTACTAATTTTCATTAACTACTAGTTTCTATGTAACTGTTTTTATATTGTTTTACTTTTTTTTATTCAAGAAAATGTTTTAAATTTATTTATCTTATTTTATTATTATTTTTTTTTAAAAGGACCTTATCTTGGTTGTCCAAACTAGGCATAATAATGTGTTAATTCCACGACTGTATATATCGGTATCGGTTGATATCGGTAATTAAGAGTTGGACAATATCGGATATCGGCAAACAAGCCATTATCTGACATCCCTAAAAAAAAAAAAGGTCTCGTCAGTGAGTGCAGGTGTGCCTAATGTTGTGGCCGGTGAATCTAACAACTGTGTGCAAGCCCATACCCCACATCACCAAAAAAAAACTATTCCTCATTAAAAAAAAAAACATCGCTCTCTCCCCCACGTCACCATCTCCAAACTGATCAGGATCACTTTCTTGGCTTCATGAGAGTCAATTAAATAAATAAAAAATGGCTAAATTGTTAGTGCAGACCCCGGTGCAGGTTTCTCTACATGCTAACCCCTCTCTCCCTGCTACCTTGTCTCCACACTGGAGGAGAAATCACAGCCAAATACTCCAACCAGCATTCCATCTTGTTCACATTTTTGAAGCAAATGGAGGGGGGAAAAAAGAAAAGTGCTACAAAGTGTGAGGACCAATTAGCAGCAGCAGGATAAGACAAAGAAACCAGTTGCACAAAGATGCTGCATGAGACTAATCCTACATTAAAGTCATAAACAGACAATATGGCTGCTAAGTGCTTGGAATGTATTTGTAAAACATGTATTTAGATTCTGTAATTTGTAGTGTTTTCTCCTACAAAGAGGACTTTTTTTTTTTTCAAAAACAACACATTATGGCTATGCTCGTAATCAACCAGATTGAGAGCACCTGTGTCCCCCAAAACAGAGCGAATATCTTCAATTGAAAAAAAACACAAATAAAACAAGTAGTTTTGACGTACCTTCCTCCGCGCGGCAGTCTTCCAAAAGGTTCAGAATTAATATCCAAAGCAGCGAAATCAGCGTTTTACGGGGATCCATGTTTGTCTGGCCAGTTCCGCGGGGCTGTTGTCATCTCTCTCCAGCCTGCCAGCGCGCAAAGCTCCGCAGCAGAGGCGCACTGATCCCGGGGTGTGTGTGTGTGTGTGTGTGTGTGTGGAGCGAGGGCCGTCCGGCTGAACAGTGCGCGGAAGTGGCGAGAGCCCGGTCTATTTAAAACCTCGGGGGGCGGGGCTTAGGGCGGGGATTGACAGCGCGGCGGGCCAATTGGCGACGGGGATGGAGCGCGTCGACCAATCGCAGGCGGGCACTCTGAAAGCCTTTGCGCCAGGTGTTGCCACTAAAGTCGTCGAGTCCTCGGCGTGAACTAGTGCTCTCCACCGCTACTGGAATGCACCCGTCAGGAAAACATAGAAGCTGTAGAAGGCGGATGAAGTAACACAAAAAAAGAGCTCGTTTAGGAATAGGCGTACATATTTGAGCAAAAATGCCCTTTATTTACCAGCTTTATTTATTTGATGTGTAATCTAGAGCAGGGTTAAAAAGGGAAACCTGCGAAACAGGCTTGTAGGGATGAAATAGCCTCTGTGTTTTTTCCTGACCTAACGTTTTATAAATATATATATATATATATATATATATATATATATATATATATATATATATATATATATACATATATATATATATATATATATATATATATATATATATATATACATATATATATATATATATATATATATACATATATATATATATATATATATATATATATATATATATATATATATATATCCATTTTCTACCGCTTGTCCCGTTCGGGGTCGCTGGAGCTCGGCTGCATTCGGGCGGAAGGCCGCGTACACCCTGGACAAGTCGCCACCTCAGGGTATATATATATATATATATATATATATATATATATATATATATATATATATATATATATATATATATATATATATATATATATATATATATAGGTTACTGTGGTGTATCTGTTATACAGTGCTCAATACCGGGATAGAGCGGAATGTACGCTAGGTCAGGAAAAAACACAGAGGCTATTTCATCCCTGCAAGCCTGTTTCGCAGGTTTCCCTGCTCTTCAGGAGATTAGAATACAAATCTTCTGAAGAGCAGGGAAACCTGCAAAACAGGCTTGTAGGGATGAAATAGCCTGTTTCGCAGGTTTCCTTGCTCTTCAGGGGATTTGTGTTCTAATATCCTGAAGAGCAGGGAAACCTGCGAGAAAGGCTTGTAGGGATGAAATAGCCTATTTCACAGGTTTCCATGCTCTTCAGGGGATTACAACACAAATCCCCTGAAGAGCATGGAAACCTGCGAAACAGGCTTGTAGGGATGAAATAGCCTGTTTTGCAGGTTTCCCAGCTCTTCAGGGGATTTGTTATAATCCCCTGAAGAGCATTGAAACCTGTGAAACAGGCTTGTAGGGATGAAATAGCCTGTTTCCCAGGTTTCCTTGCTCTTCAGGGGATTATAACACAAATCCCCTGAAGAGCATGGAAACCTGTGAAACAGGCTTGTAGGGATGAAATAGCCTGTTTCGCAGGTTTCCTTGCTCTTCAGGGGATTTGTGTTATAATCCCCTGAAGCGCATGTTTCATGTTTCGCAGGTTTCCCAGCTCTTCAGGGATTATAACACAAATCCCCTGAAGAGCAGGGAAACCTGCGAAAAAGGCTTGTAGGGATGAAATAGCCTCTGTGTTTTTTCCTGACCTAACGTATATTCCGCTCTATCCCGGTATTGAGCACTGTATAACAGATACACCACAGTAACCTATATATGTATATATATATATATATATATATATATATATATATATATATATATGAAAAAAAATATGATAAATTGCAATAATTTCACCCGAAAATTGTGTGTATATTACTGTAAATGGAAAAACAGTATTGCTGTTTTTATGGTTAAAAAAAAAAAAAAAAAAAGCAGCTCAGTTGCCAGAATGTTATTGACATTTGTTTTTTTACTGTAAATAAAAAAAACTTCAATTTTACAGTAAAATTTGGGCACCTGCTGCCAGTTTTTTTTTTTTTTTTTTTTACCGCAAATCAACAACTGTAGATTTTTCGGTGTATTACTGTAGATGCCAAAATTACACCATGGTTTATTACAGTACAATAAAGTACAGTTGTTTTTTTTCATTTACAGAAAAAAAAGCAGTAAAAACCACAGTAAATGTCAACATTTTTAATACTATTTTTTACACCATTTTTTAATGCATTTTATTAGTAGATTTTTCAAAAACTAAAATGTAAAAAAAAATAGGGTAAATTACAATAATTTCACCTCAAAATTTAAATGGAAAAACAGAACTGCTGTTTTTATGGTAAAAAATTTTTTTTTTTTAAATGGCAGCTCAGTTGCCAGAATTTTAGTGTAAAATGTACTTTTTTTTATACTGTAAATAAAAAAACTGCAATTTTACAGTAAAATTTAGGCACCTGAGCTGCCAGTTTGTTTTTGTTTGTTTTTTTACTACAAATCAACAACTGTAGATTTTTCGGTGTATTACTGTAAATGCCAAAACAACACCACGGTTTATTACAGAAAAAAAAAGTACAGTTTTTTTTTCATTTAGAGAAAAATGCTGTAAAAACCACAGTAAATGTCAACATTTTTAATACTATTATTACACAATTTTTTAATTGCATTTTATTAGTAGATTTTTCAAAAACTAAAATGTAAAAAAAATAGGGTAAATTACAATAATTTCGCCTCAAAATTTAAATTGAAAAACAGTACTGCTGTTTTCATGGTAAAAAAAAAAACAAAAAAAAAAAAAAAAAAAGGGCAGTTCAGTTGACAGAATTTTACTGTAAAATTCGCATCAGTTGTTTTACTGTAAACAAAGAAAATGCAATTTTACAGTAACATTTTTGCACCTGCGCTGCAAGTTTATTTTTTGTTTTTTTTAGCTCAAATCAACAACTGTAGATTTGTCGGTGTATTACTGTAAAGTTTATTATATACAGTTTATTACAATAAAAAAAAGTACTGTTTTCTTCATTTAGAGAAAAATGCTGTAAAAACCACAACCTAAGGTGCCGACCGAGATGCTGGTGCAGTTTTACTCAGCCATCATAGAGTCCATCCTGACCTCCTCCATCACTGTGTGGTTCCCCGGCGCCACAGTCCAGGATAAGCATCGACTGCAGCGCATCGTACATGCTGCTCGTGAAGGTGATTGGCTGCAAGCTCCCATCCCTCCAGGACTTGTTCTCCTCCAGGACCAGGAGGCGTGTGGGTCGGATCACAGCTGACTCTTCTCACCCTGGACACACACTATTCTCCCCTCTCCCCTCTCCCCTCAGGCATTAGACTACGCTCCATCCAGACCCACACCTCCCACCACCTGAACAGTTTTTTCCCCTCGGCCATCAGGCACATGAACAATAACTCCTAACAGTAGCTCTTTGAATTCCTTCAAAGTCTATAAGAAGATCTGATAGCTCAGTTACAGCTCTTTTTATTACCAAATCTGTGTTATATGTGTTTTATGTTGCACGATTGCACCAAGAAAAATTCCTAGTTTGTGAACCTGTTCTCAAACAATGGCAATAAAACTATTCTGATTCTGATTCTGATTCTGTCACAATTTTACAATGAAATCTATTGCTACTTTTACATTGCACACTTTGATGGATAACTTGCTTTGAAATCAATATTATTAGTATTTATTTCTATTTAAAAAATGGTTTGAATGTTTGATAATATATATTTGCATAATTAGACAATATTTAAGTGAACATAACATGTCTATTTACGTATTTTGCTCACTTTCGCTGTTCCCTTCAACAACAACAGCACTTTTAATCATGCAGACTTCATGAGAGCCAACAACGATTACTTTGGGACACATGATGATCAAAACCTTATATTTTTGAGCCTGAATACAAGGAGGATGAGCAATAACTCTTAGAAGCTTTCTTGCTAAACAGATCCAGCTTTAGTGAAACACAAAGCATCAAGTAGCAGTATTGCTAAGTGCTAAACAAGAAATCAGCCGTTTTACTGCTGTGTTACAGACACCTTTTGGAAACACTTAAGGTATGTAAATAAACATTTACAGTATCTCTCTGTCTTAATAACTTATTTCGCAACGTACACATCTGCACCTTATAGTCCGGTGCTGCTAATATATGAAGAATAATTTAGTGGGTGTGGCTTTTATTCCATTGGGCTCTGCAGTCAAAAAATAGATTGTTGTTGGCATATTTTGGACTTTATGGGAAACACGGTGTACTCCCATTAGCTGCATTGTTAGCCACCTTTTTACTTTGAGAAAAAAAAAATACAGTACAAGCCAAAAGTTTGGACACACCTTCCCCTCATTCAATGCATTTTATTTATTTTCATGACTATTTACAAACCCCTAAACCAGTGAAGTTGGCACGTTGTGTAAATGGTAAATAAAAACAGAATACAATGATTTGCAAATCCTTTCAACTTATATTCAACTGAATTGAATGCAAAGACAAGATACTTAACGTTCGAACTGGAAAATGTTATTTTTTGCAAATATTAGCTCATTTGGAATTTGATGCCTGCAACATGTTTCAAAAAAGCTGGCACAAGTGGCAAAAAAGACTGAGAAAGTTGAGGAATGCTTATCAAACACTTATTTGGAACATCCCACAGGTGAATAGGCTGATTGGGAACAGGTGGGTGCCAGGATTGGGTATAAAAGCAGCTTCCATGAAATGCTCAGTCCTTCACAAACAAGGATGGGGCGAGGGTCACCACTTTGTCAACAAATGCGTGAGCAAATTGTCCAACAGTTTAAGAACAACATTTCTCAACCAGCTATTGCAAGGAATTTAGGGATTTCACCATCTACGGTCCGTAATATCATCAAAACTTTCAGAAAACCTGGAGAAATCACTGCAATGCCTGTGACCTTCGATCCCTCAGGCAGTACTGCATCAAAAAGCGACATCAGTGTGTAAAGGATATCACCACATGGGCTCAGGAACACTTTAAAAAAAACACTGTCAGTAACTACAGTTTGTCGCTACATCTGTAAGTGCAAGTTAAAACTGTACTATGCATAGCGAAAGCCATTTATCAACAACACCCAGAAACGCCGCAGGCTTCGTTGGGCCCGAGCTCATCTGAAAAGTGTTCTGTGTTCTGACGAGTCCACATTTCAAATAGTTGTTTGGAAACTGTGGACGTTGTGTCCTCCGGACCAAAGAGGAAAAGAACCATCCGGATTGTTATAGGCGCAAAGTGTAAAAGCCAGCATCTGTGATGGTATGGGGGTGTATTAGTGCCCAAGGCATGGGTAACTTACACATCTGTGACGGCTCCATTAATGCTGAAAGGTACATACAGGTTTTGGAGCAACATATGTTGCCATCCAAGCAACGTTATCATGGACGCCCCTGCTTATTTCAGCAAGACAATGCCAAGCCACGTGTTACAGAGACCCCCGGACTGTTGAACAACTTAAGCTGTACATCAAGCAAGAATGGGAAATAATTCCACCTGAAAAGCTTCAAAAATTTGGTCTCCTCAGTTCCCAAACGTTTACAGAGTGTTGTTAAAAGGAAAGGCCATGTAACACAGTGGGAAAAACGCCCCTGTGCCAACTTTTTTGCAATGTGTTGCTGCCATTAAATTCAAAATTAATGATTATTTGCACACAAAAAAAGAAGTTTCTCAGTTGGAACATTAAATATCTTGTCTTTGCATTTTATTCAATTGAATATAAGTTGAAAATAATTTGTAAATCATTGTATTCTGATTACGAATTGCACAACGTGCCAACTTCACTGGTTTTGTATTTTACCAACCTTTTTTTGTATGTGCCCTGGGTGTTAATAATCTGCAGTATGTTTTCCAATGCCGCTGTGTCGTAAAATCGCACTTGGTCTAAACAGCGAACATAAAGGATCCATGAGATATAGCCATTTGACAGGGAAAGGCAGCACAGATGCATGGAGCACATTAAAAGATGCTTACAAGCAGTGGACGTTTGGGACATGACTTGGACCTAAGATCGCACAAATCAATAGTGTAGTCTGTTAGAGAAAACACGACTATTTATCAAACTCAAGCGCACCCACAATGATGCTGACAATTGAGTGTCGGCACCGACTTACAACAGAAGATGATTGACACTTAAACAGAAAACTGTAGTGAAAAGCACTATTTGCATCATAGCTGCACTTGGAGATGTTTGTATATGGGAGGTATGCAAAAACTTCCCAGTGGCCCGTCTATCTATACTCCACTTTTCT
This sequence comes from Entelurus aequoreus, assembly GCF_033978785.1. Classification (NCBI taxonomy): domain Eukaryota; kingdom Metazoa; phylum Chordata; class Actinopteri; order Syngnathiformes; family Syngnathidae; genus Entelurus; species Entelurus aequoreus. The sequence goes on along the minus strand of NC_084750.1, from coordinate 20,856,848 downwards.
TTGAATATAAATAAGTTTATTTGTAATTTTGGAAAGACTTTCTTGGGTGATTTTTATTTGCTTTGTGCAATTGCACTTTTCAAATCTCCATCCGACAGCAACAACAACAACAATCGGCGGTGAGATTATTCCTGTGATGGGACCGCTGCCTTCCTCAAGCGAATATTGATTGAGTCCTACTTGGAGTGAGGAGACATGTTCGGAGTATTCTCCACCAAGCAAATATTATTGAGCGTCTCTCTCTCTCTGTCCCTTGTATTTCTTCAGAATCAGGAGAGGGAGATGGCTAAAGAGATGGAAAATTCCGTTTCAAGTATTTGCATCATTTTTTTTTTCTTTTCTTTCTTCTCTCCAGCAACCTGTCTCTGGCCGCCGCCGCCGCTCACACAGACGCACACAATTTTGCAATGAATCGATTACTCTGCAGTGTACTCAGCCTCAAAAACAATACTAGTAATTGCTGATCGACATGTAAGATACTGTGCTCCAAAAAGGACACTTGTGAGGTGAATGCCGATTCATCCTTCAACTCCCCAAACGTATTCCTAACCCCTTGCAAGCGTATAAAGCCAGATCATCTCAGTGTTTGTGCTGGGTTGTGAAGCATACGAACTGGGATCGAATCCCGGCCGGAGCTGTACCGTATTTTTCGGACTATAAGGCGCACTAAAAATCATACAAACTGGGATCGAATGGTAAATGGGTTGTACTTGTATAGCGCTTTTTTACCTTTTTAAGGAACTCAAAGCGCTTTGACACTATTTCCACATTCACCCATTCACACACACACATCGAATCCCGGCCGGAGATGTACCGTATTTTTCGGACTATAAGGCGCACTTAAAATCCTTTCATTTTCTCAAAAATCGACAGTGCGCCTTATAACCCGGTGCTTACAAGCGGTGGACATTTGGGACTTGACTCAGTGTTCAGCACAGTGTTTGTTCTGGGTTGTGAAGCATACAAACTGGGATCGAATCCCGGCCGAAGATGTACCATATTTTTCGGACTATAAGGCGCACTTAAAATCCTTTCATTTTCTCAAAAATCGACAGTGCGCCTTATAACCCGGTGCTTACAAGCAGTGGACATTTGGGACTTGACTCAGTGTTCAGCACAGTGTTTGTGCTGGTTTGTGAAACATACGAGCTGGGATCGAATCCCGGCCGGAGATGTACCGTATTTTTCGGACTATAAGGCGCACTTAAAATCCTTTCATTTTCTCAAAAATCGACAGTGCGCCTTATAATCCGGTGCGCCTAATGTACGGAATAATTCTGGTTGTGCTTACCCACCTCGAAGCAATTGTATTTGGTACATGGTGTAATGATAAGCGTGACCAGTAGATGGCAGTCACACATAAGAGATACGTGTAGACTGCAATATGATGGCAGTAAACAACCACATTGAGAACATAGAACAGACCTGGGCAAATTAAGGCCCGGGCATTCCCAAATATTTTTTTTTATTTTTTTATGATGTAAAGTGTAGCTGCCATTATGATGTGCAGTGTAATTTTCTAATGACCGTAAGTCTTCAACTATACAAAGTATTTCTATGGTTGGAATCTGCGCTTTTGCATGATATTTTAGTGACTAGTGTTGTCCTGATACCAATATTATTTCGATATTTTTCGGTACTTTTCTAAATAAAGGGGACCAGAAAAAATTGCATTATTGGATTTATTTTAACAAAAAATCTTAGGGTGCGGCGGACCGGTACTTTTCAGAGGCGGTATGGTACAGAATATGATTCATTAGTATCGCGATACTATACTAATACCCGTATACCGTACAACCCTACTAGTTACTATGGTAATCTAAGTCACAGCAGGTCAGACGAGGCACCAAGCAGTGTGGGTGTGGCTCGATTGTAAAATATGTCGATTGAGAGGGGGTGTGACGTTCATATGTTTTCAATATTCAGGGTTTTATCGTTCATGAAAATTAAAAATTCCATTCTGTTTTTAAGGCGGTCTGTCATAACTTTTTTAGCATTCAATCAGACTTTATTGTGAGGTTTTGTATTAGTTTTCCTAAAAAATAGATATACCGGCCCCCAGACACATTTTTATTCTCTAAATTTGGCCCCCGAGTCTAAATAATTGCCCAGGCCTGACATGGAACATTACACGCGGCGCTCAAAAATCTGTCAAAATGTTTTTAGTACGACTTTGGTAAGCTATGAAGTCGCACTACTTGATGGATTGTCGGCGCATTAAACATACGAGTATTATTATGGTGTGTGTATAAGGACCACAAAATGGCACCAATTAGCAGACATATTACCTGGCGTTTTGTTTCGCAATATTATCAAAAACCAACTTTTCTTACCTTCTGGTACCTGCTGATGTTTATTTGGGATCTGCAGAAGTCCTGAAAATGTGCGCCCGTGCGCAATTTGACGCCATAGTCATAAGTTTCTTCTTTTTCTATACCTCCTTATGGGACATTCATCTTCCGCTGTTGCCATTTGTAATATAAAGTAGTGTAAAGTTCTTACTTATATCTTTCAGTAGAATAGCTATCAAAGCGCTAAAAACTGTAGTGGGTTTACATAATTCACCCACGGAACTTTAGTTATTGGAGGTTTCCAGTAGATAGCAGTCCCTCATAAGAGATACGTGTAGACTGCAATATGACGCCAGTAAACAACACCAAAACTTTAAATGTTTTGGTATGACTTTGAAGCCGCACCGCTTGATGGATTGTCGGCCCATTACAGCTACCGTAGTCAGAGATACAAGTATTACTATGGTGTGTGTATAAGGACCGCAAAATGGCACCCATTAGCAGACATATTATCTGGCGTTTTGTTTCACAATATTAGGCAAAACCAACTTTTCTTACCTTCTGGTACCTGCTGATGTGTATTTGAGATCTGCATAAGTCCTGAAAATTTGCGCACGTCCACCACTGTAGTCCGTGGCGATGCCGTAGTCGATAATCTTCTTCTTTTTCACTATCTTCTTGTTCGTCTTCCATTGTTGACATTTCTTATATAAAGTAGCGTTAAATTGTAACTTATATCTCTCTATGAAAGCGCTAAAACATACCGGTGTAGTGAGTTTACATAATTCACCCAAGGAACTTTAGTTATTAGAGAGTTCCGGTCGGACGGTTTTCCACGGGACACATCGTTGTACTAGTGAGCCACGGATGGGAAGATGCTGCTCCGTCATTTAGCTCCATCTTTCGACACTTCTTCCACTCCCGTCCTTGCACGCTACACCGCTACCACAAAGATGACGGGGAGAAGACGCAGTCGAAGGTGAGCCACGTAAATAAGACCGCCCACAAAACGGCGCATCCTGAAGCGACTGTCAGAAAGCGACTTGAAGATGATCTGTAAAACATCATCTATGCAACATTTTGACCAAAGAACCACCATCACATGTTATGTAGACCACAAGGAAGTGTTTTAAATGTAGAAAAAAATCATAATATGACCCCTTTAATACGCCTTATAATCCGGTGCGCCTTTTGTATGAAAAAAGACCTGACTAGACCCGCTCGTCGGCAGTGCGCCTTATAATCCGGTGCGCCCTATGGTCCGGAAAATACGGTACTCTTTCCTATATTCATCTGTTTTTGTCAAATTATCTTCATTGCAGTTCCAAAAATACACAGTCTGTTGCTTGTTAGTTTCCGGGTGGTGTTTATCAAGGGAAGACCTGATGGTAAACAACAAGTCCTAGTTCTGTCACGAATGAACGAGTTGAGTGCATCCGTCCATCACATCTCGTTTCTTGACAGAATGCAAGGTAGAACTTGCAGGGTTATTTTTTTGTTTTGATGATTACAAAGCCCTCATCAAAAACATAAACAAGACGATGAATAACTGACGATACTGAACCTCCAGTGTGTGGTACTAATAAGTAGAATAACATACATACCTCTGATGTTTACTGTAGCGACTTGTCAAGCTTGAATTACTTTTTCCACCTTTTGCTCAGTAACCGATGGTTTGATCCGTTATTAAAGGCCTACTGAAAGCCACTACTACCGACCACGCAGTCTGATAGTTTATATATCAATGATGAAATCTTAACATTGCAACACATGCCAATACGGCCGGGTTAACTTATAAAGTGCAATTTTAAATTCCCCGCGAGACTTCGGGTTGAAAATGTCTATGTATGATGACGTATGCGCGTGACATCAATCGTTGAAACGGAAGTATTCGGACACCATTGTATCCAATACAAAAAGCTCTGTTTTCATCTCAAAATTCCACAGTATTCTGGACACCTGTGTTGGTGAATCTTTTGCAATTTGTTTAATGAACAATGAAGACTGCAAAGAAGAAAGCTGTAGGTGGGATCGGTGTATTAGCGGCTGGCTGCAGCAACACAACCAGGAGGACTTTGACTTGGATAGCAGACGCGCTATCCGACGCTAGCCGCCGACCGCATCGATGATCGGGTGAAGTCCTTTGTCGCTCCCTCGATCGCTGGAACGCAGGTGAGCACGGGTGTTGATGAGCAGATGAGGGCTGGCTGGCGTAGGTGGATAGCTAATGTTTTTAGCATAGCTCTGTGAGGTCCCGTAGCTAAGTTAGCTTCAATGGCGTCGTTAGCAACAGCATTGTTAAGCTTCGCCAAGCTGGAAAGCATTAACCGTGTGGTTACATGTCCATGGTTTAATAGTATTGTTGATTTTCTGTCTATCCTTCCAGTCAGGGGTTTATTTCTTTTGTTTCTATCTGCAGTTAAGCCCGATGCTATCACGTTAGCTCCGTAGCTAAAGTGCTTCGCCGATGTATTGTCGTGGGGATAAAAGTCACTGCGAATGTCCATTTCGCGTTCTCGACTCTCATTTTCAAGAGGATATAGTATCCGAGGTGGTTTAAAATACAAATCCGTGATCCACAATAGAAAAAGGAGAGAGTGTGGAATCCAATGAGCCAGCTTGTACCTAAGTTACGGTCAGAGCGAAAAAAGATACGTCCTGCACTGCACTCTAGTCCTTCACTCTCACGTTCCTCATCCACAAATCTTTCATCCTCGCTCAAATTAATGGGGTAATCGTCGCTTTCTCGGTCCGAATCGCTCTCGCTGCTGGTGTAAACAATGGGGAAATGCGAGGAGCCTTTCAGCCTGTGACGTCACGCTACTTCCGGTACAGGCAAGGCTTTTTTTTTATCAGCGACCAAAAGTTGCGAACTTTATCGTCGATGTTCTCTACTAAATCCTTTCAGCAAAAATATGGCAATATCGCGAAATGATCAAGTACGACACATAGAATGGATCTGCTATCCCCGTTTAAATAAAAACATTTAATTTCAGTAAGCCTTTAAGGCCGTCGCCCTGGCATCCATCTCCTATCTTCCCTATACGGCACACATCCGATCATCAACTCATGCTCACACACAGATTATGGGCCATCAGTCTGACTGATCCACCCCAGTGGGCGGGCTTGTGCTGTTGGTTGTGAGAGCTGATGAACACATCATGGCATCTGCAGTGGTTACTTATTAGACCAGAGGCTAAAGGCCCTTTTATTCACTTGTCTAGTACTACTACATTTCCATCACTTGGCCACCCATCCAAATGATGAGAATCAGGTGTCCTAATCACTTGGCCTGGTGTATACAATCAAGCACTTAGGCATGGAGACTGTTTCTACAAACATTTGTGAAAGAATGGGCCACTCTCAGTGATTTCCAGCGTGGAACTGTCATAGGATGTCACCTGTGCAACAAATCCAGTCGTGAAAAGTCCTCGCTCCTAAATATTCCAAAGTCAACTGTCTGCTTTATTATAAGAAAATGGAAGAGTTTGGGAACAACAGCAACTCAGCCACCAAGTGGTAGGCCACGTAAACTGACAGAGAGGGCTCAGCGGATGCTGAAGCGAATAGTGCAAAGATGTCGCCGACTTTCTGCACAGAGCTCCAAACTTCATGTGACCTTCTGTGGAAGTTGCCTCCCAGTGGGTTCTGCTGATCACACACTTGAGCTGGAGACCGGCGTTCCGGGTTTAACAAAGTTTAATTAGTCATCAAGGTTCTCGCATGACACTCGACTTTTCAGTCCAACTCCTCAGTGTTCCGCGTGCTTCCGTCTCTCCAAGCCCTTATATCCTCCTGTTCCCGGCCGCTACTGATAAGAATAACAGGTGATTAGACAACTAGCCCCAGCTGGGCAATCTAATCACCTGTCAGCTGTGTTCCAAAGACGGCCCTGGCACACCCCGCTCCTGCAGCAAGCGCGCCGACCACGCCCCCCTCCATACCTTCCAATTAGCCCACGTACACTACTGCATGGAATGGGTTTCCATGGCCGAGCAGCTTTGTCTAAGCCATACATCTCTGGAGTGATGAATCACGCTTTTCCATCTGGCAATCTGATGGACCAGTCTGGGTTTGGAGGTTGCCAGGAGAACGCTACATTTCGGATTGGCATTGTGCCGAGTGTGAAATTTGGTGGGGGAGGAATTATGGTGTGTGGTTGTTTTCCAAGAGTTGGGTTTGGCCCCTTAGTTCCAGTGAAAGGAACTTTGAGTGCCTCAGGATACCAAATATTTTTGGACAATTCCACGCTCCCAACCTTGTGGGAACAGTTTGGAGCGGGCCCCTTCCTCTTCCAACATGACTGTGCACCAGTGCACAAAGCAAGGTCCATAAAGACATGGATGACAGAGTCCGGTGTGGATGAACTTGACTGGCCTGCACAGAGTCCTGACCTGAACCCGATGGAACACCTTTGGGATGAATTAGAACAACCAACCAACATCAGTGGGTGACCTCACCCATGCACTTTTGGAAGAATGGTGGGAAATTCCTATAAAGACACTCCGCAACCTTGTGGACAGCCTTCCCAGAAGAGTTGACGCTGTAATAGCTGCAAAAGGTGGACCGACATCATATTGAACCCTATGGGTTAGGAATGGGATGGCACTTCAAGTTCATATGTGAGTCAAGGCAGGTGGCCAAATACTTTTGGCAATATAGTGTATATAGAGAAAAGTAACGGGCCAGGCTCGCATACTCTAAAGGTAATTGACTGATTTGAAGCCACCACTTTCTTCCACACCAAACTCATCCAAGCATTATGCTGACTCATGTCATTTCCTCCCCCATGCAAAATATAGATAGATAGATAGTACTTTATTGATTCATTCAGGAAAGTTCCCTCGGGAAAATTTAAATTATTTTAAATTAAATTAAATTAAAATATTAAAATTACCGTCACAAATCATACAAAAAAGCAGGAATTCACAATGTGGTTAATTCTTGCAAATACAAAAAATCCCCAGGAATTACCAAATTTTTCGGAACATAGGGCGCACCGGATTAAAAGGTGCAGTGAAGTCAGACCGGAACCCTCTAATAACTAAAGTTCCTTGGGTGAATTATGTAAACCCACTACACTGGTAGTTTTTACCGCTACCATAGCTAGTCTACTGACAGATATAAGTAAGAACTTTACGCTACTTTGTATTAGAAATGGCAACAGCGGAAGATGAATGTCCCATAACAAGAAGATAGTGAAAAAGAAGAAGCTTATGACTAAGGCGTCGTCACGGACTACAAAGGCGGACTTGCGCACATTTATAATAATAATAATAATAGATTTTATTTGTAAAAAGCACTTTATATTGATTAAACAACCTCAAAGTGCTACAGTGTATTAAAAAAAATAAAAATTAAAAGATAATAAAAAATATAAAAAAATATAAAAACTAGAACAGCCAATTAGCTAAAACTAGTATGCATATATCTAAAAAAAAAGGCTTTTTTTTTTTTTTTTAAAAAGAAGGGTTTTTAAGCCTTTTTTAAAAGCATCCACAGTCTGTAGTGCCCTCAGGTGGTCAGGGAGAGCGTTCCGAAAAGCCCGGTCTCCCAGGACTTATGCAGATCCCAAATATAGATCAGCAGGTACCAGAAGGTAAGAAAAGTTGGTTTTGCATAATATTGCGAAACAAAACAAAACAACATTTTGCGGTACTTATACACGCGTCATAATAATACTTGTATGTTTAATGCGCCGACAATCCATCAGGCGGCGCGGCTTCATAGCTTACCGAAGTCACATTAAAAACATGTTGACAGATTCGTGTGTAATGTTGTGTATTCTCAATGGAATATTTAAAGTTTTGGTGTTGTTTACTGGCGTCATATTGCAGTCACCGCGTATCTCTTATGTGTGACTTATGTGCACAACAAGAATCATGCTGTACATTAGGCGCACCGGGGCTATAAGGCGCACTGTTGATTTTTGAGAAAATGAAAGGATTTTAAGGGCGCCTTATAGTCCGAAAAATACGGTATGTGCTTTTACTGTCATTTAGTGACTAATATTTGTGGGGTATAAAACGAGTAAAACATCAATACAGTGTTTTTTCCCCCAATTGTTTCTTGAAATCCTGTGCTTTTCGAGGTTAAGGTTACAAGGAAGACTTAAAACATTGATAACAAATTCATCAAATCACAAGTTGATTCAATGTTATTGATTTTGCAGCAACTTTCTGGCAAGCGGACTGAAAGCTGTGCTAATCCATCTGAGTGAAGATTTTTATTATTTTTTTTAATGGAAGGTAACAACAATGAAAAAAACAGGAATGGGAAGATGTCGTCTCCTGGGCACCGTAGACTTCTGCATTTTTTTTTCTTCCATGTGACTTCTCGCAGCGTAAGGACAAGTAAGTAAGAGCACATACTGCGTGACATTGCAAAGTATTAGGGATTTCATCAAAACATGTCCAGGAAGATGAACCGGGATCATTTACTCAGCGAACGTCCCTGACATAACTCCGCTCAGCTCCAATCTGGGCCAAGTGTGTGCAAACAATCCAAATTCTTTGTTAAGCGCAATTGGTCCATTTTTGTGGAGTTGATCAGACCCGGTGCAATAAATGGATCTGATGATAATAATAAGGTTGTAGTTGCACTAGTTGACGCAGAAGCCATATGTCACCTATTGGTATGAGTAGGGTTGTTTCCATACTAATATTTTGGTACTGGTACCAAAATGTATTTTGATATTTTTCGATACTTTTCTAAATAAATGGGACCACAATTTTTTGTTATTATTGGCTTTATTTTAACCAAAAATCTTAGGGTGCATTAAACATATGTTTCTTATTGCAATCGAAGAACAATTTTATCCTTAAATAAAATAGTAAACATTCTAGACATCATGTCTTTTAGTAGTAAGTAAGCAAACACGGGCTCCTAATTACTCTGCTGACATATGCAGTAACATATTGTGTCTTTTCTATTGTATTATTTTGTCAAAACTATAAAGGACAAGCTGTAAAAATTGATTATGAATCTACTTGTTCATTTACTGTTAATATCTGCTTATTTTCCGTTTCAACATGTTCTATCTACACTTCTGTTAAAATGTAATAATCACTTATTCTTCTGTTGTTTGGATATTTTACATTAGTTTTAGATGATGCCAAAAATCGATCCGATACCAAGTAGTTACAGGATCATACATTGGTCATATTCAAAGTCCTCATGGGTCCAGGGACGTATTTCCTGAGTTTATGAATATAAATTTAAAAGAAAAAAGATTTTGTGACAGTAAAAAATATAGATGTAATCATAGTAGTATCGACTACAATATCCTACCCTAATACCCTACTGTGCAATATTACCCTTCGAGTGCAATACGTCCGACACTGATTGTTATTTATAACTCCTGTACTCTTGTCTTGTTCTGTATATTGTACAGTATTTTGTATTTCTATAGTGTTTTGTATATTGTACAGGATTGCTTATTATTTATATTGGATAGTAGTCTGTTTATTTCAATTGTTGGTTTTTTCTTTATTATGTGTTGTGTAATTTAATTTATTTTTACCCCATATTTGTTCTCAATACCTTAAGTTGGAGTCCTTAATCTCGTTATATATATATATATATATATATATATATATATATATATATATATATATATATATATATATATATATATATATATATATATATATATATATATATATATATATATATAATGACAATAAAGTCAATTATATTCTATTCTTCTAGATACACTTTTGTACTTGGTATCATTACAGTGGATGTCAGGTGTAGATCCACCCATGGCATTTGTTTACATGGTGACGCCGGTGAGCTATTGCATCCTCCTACGGTGTGTAGTGAAGCATGTTTAGCTATTCCTCGTCCTGCAGGGATGATACTTGTAAGAAACTCACTTTATTTGTCGCCATGGAGGCGAGGATTAGTGATTTAGAAGTAGCTAAAACACTGAAGACTGCGGCTGGCTAGCCATATTAAAGCACCTCTCCCTGGGGGCGTTTCAGTGTTATAACTTCACCTTTATTGTTAGTTTTTAAGCCAAAATGCGTCCATTCTCCCTTTCCTGTCTACACACTGTGTCTGCTTGTAAGTACTCTGTGATTGTGCGCTGCCGAACATGCTCGTCTGCTCGTAAACTAGCAATGAATCCGCCGTCATGCTCGTAAAAAATATATATTATAAAATATGGCGAACCGGTACTTTTCAAACAGAGTACAGTACCATTTTTGAATAATTAGTACCGCGATACTATACTAGTCCCGGTATACCGTACAACCCTAGGTATGAGCTCAAAATTGAGCAACCATACGTGAATATCCAATCTCATCTTTCATCACATGCTTTAAATTCAACCATGGCTAGCATACTCTGTTAAAATGTGAAATGTACAACTAGTAGGTTTTATTTGTCTGCCATTTATTTTGAAAGTCTATAGAAATCCCCACAATGGACAACCACCATACACACGCAAACAACCTGAGAGCATGCAGGGGTCATTAAAGCAGTAAATAGATGTCAATTCAAGCCCACCCATCAGTACATGTACTTGCAGCTCAATCCCGAGGTTCATTACGTGACAATTTCATGCTTGTGCACCCCATCACAGCCCTTCCCCCTGTAAGACCACATGCAGGCACTCTGCAGACCTCTAACTCTTCCACGGCTCATGCTAAAACGTTTTATTTGTATATATATGTGTCATGGATATATTCTGCACGTTTCCAGAGCATATAACGCTGGAAAGACTTGAATCCATCTTTATTTATTTCAGGCCAAACAGTATAATGGGAGAGGAGCTTCACAATAAAATACAAACACATATTCCTTGGTAATACACTTTTCCACCAATAGTGGCAGTAATGACAAAAGCAAACAAACAGAAGAAGTCTGTAGCTGCAGTCATACAGAAATTATGACGTAGTGAAGCTGTATTTTCAATTGTACTCTAATAGTATTTCGAGTTTTGTTATGCCTGGTTCACACCAACGGCGCTTGCCGCGCTTTAAAGCGGCGAGCAAAGCGCCGTCATTTTTGTCAATTTTTCCACGAATATCCCGATCTCCGAAGTAATGTTATGCTTTGATACGCTCTGATACGAATTAGTTGCCGCTTTGGGGGGACGAATTACCGTTCTTCACGATTTGATGCCGCTTTGATACGCTTTAAATCACGCTTTGATATGTTTTATTACGCTTTATTGAACTTTATTATGCTTTGATGCGATCCTGACGCTTTAAATCAGGCTCTGACACGATTATCAAGCTCTGTTGTGCATTGGAATTAATGTGTCATGAACATTATGAACATTAATTTGTAATAACGACTTTGAAATGTGATATTGTTATGTGATTATGTGCAATGTGGAAGATGCTGTGATTATTATTTTGTGAATTTGATGAATAAATTGCGTGCGCACACATAATATAATAAAAAAGAGAAATATGATAAACAAATAAGTTAAAAAAAATGTGAAAAACTCAGTATAGTAAGTTTTCCACACATTTTTTTTAGATTTATCTATTTATTTGATTTCTCTTTTTGTTTTATTATATACAGGATAAAACACATAATGTAATAAAAAAGAGAAATATGATAAACAAATAAGTTAAAAAAAACGTGAAAAACTCAGTATACTGTTTTCCACACATTTTTTATATTCATTTGTTTTTTCAATTTCTCTTTTTTTCCCGTTATATTATGTTTATTATTTATTATTCATTATGTTTTATATTCATCTATTTTTTCAAATTCTCTTCTTTTTTCGTTATATTATGTTTATTATTTATTATTTATTATGTTTTATATTCATTTATTTTTTCAATTTCTCTTTTTTCCCCCCGTTATATTATGTTTATTATTTATTATTTATTATGTTTTATATTCATTTGTTTTTTCAATTTCTCTTTTTTTTCGTTATATTATGTTTATTATTTATTATGTTTTATATTCATTTATTTTTTCAATTCCTCTTCTTTTTTCGTTATATTATGTTTATTATTGATTATGTTTTATATTCATTTATTTTTTCAATTTGTCTTTTTTTCTGTTATATTATGTTTATTATTTATTATGTTTTATATTCATTTGTTTTTTCAATTTCTCTTATTTTTTCGTTATATTATGTTTATTATTTATTATGTTTATTATTTATTATGTTTTATATTCATTTGTTTTTTCAATTCCTCTTCTTTTTTCGTTATATTATGTTTATTATTTATTATTTATTATGTTTTATATTCATTTGTTTTCTCAATTCCTCTTCTTTTTTCGTTATATTATGTTTATTATTTATTATGTTTTATATTAATTTATTTTTTCAATTTCTCTTCTTTTTTCGTTATATTATGTTAATTATTTATTATGTTTTATATTCATTTATTTTTTCAATTTCTCTTTTTTTTCCGTTATAGTATGTTTATTATTTATTATTTATTATGTTTTATATTCATTTATTTTTTAAATGTCTCTTCTTTTTTCGTTATAGTATGTTTATTATTTATTATTTATTATGTTTTATATTCATTTATTTTTTAAATGTCTCTTCTTTTTTCGTTATAGTATGTTTATTATTTATTATTTATTATGTTTTATATTCATTTATTTTTTAAATGTCTCTTCTTTTTTCGTTATAGTATGTTTATGTTTATATTCATTAGTTTTTTCAATTTCTCTTTTTTTTCCGTTATATTATGTTTATTATTTATTATGTTTCATATTCATTTATTTTTTCAATTTCTCTTTTTTTTCCGTTATATTATGTTTATTATTTATTATTTATTATGTTTTATATCTTCATTTCTTTTATTTCTTTGTCATTTTAATAAATATATATCTTTCATTTCTTATGCTAGTTGGCAATAATAAAAAGCATTTCTTTTATTTTTTATATTCAATGTCACTAGTCAATATCACAGTCACTTCCTATTTGTAGTTGTAGACTGGGGTCCGCGCTTTGAACCAAGATCTGTTAAGCTTTCCTACGCTTGGAGTCAAGCTTTGCTGAGCTTTGTCAGGCTTTGATACGCTCTCGCCGCTTTATTCCATCCTTGACAGAGCGCCGAATTTTTTTAAACCGTTGAAAACATTTTGGCGAACTTGCCGCATGTCCCGCTTCACTACAAGCTTTCCCACGATCCATTACGACCCTCACGCTTTAATCAGGCTTTGTTACGCTTTAACGTCGCTTTGCATGCCGCTTTAAAGCGCCGTCAAAGCGCCGTTGGTGTGAACCTACCATTAAGAAACAATGGTAAAACTTTAGTATGGGGAACACATATTCACCATTAATTAGTTGCTTATAAACATGCAAATTAGTAACATATTGGCTCTTAATTAGTTTTTATTAAGTACCTATTAATGCCTTACTCTGCATGGCCTTATTATACAACCAGTAAACCATTAACTAAGAGTCTTTCCTCAATAACCTCAGAATTATTGCTTATAAGTAGCCCTAACCCCCACCCTAACCCTAACCCTAACCCTTATATGTTCCCCTAGTGTCCAAACAACTCTAAATTAAGTCTTTGTTACTTTAATAAGCAACTAATTAATGTGATGGCACACTATGGCATCCCACCGAAGCTCATCAACATCATCAAGAGCACCTACCAAGGGATGCGATGTCGTGTCCTACATGACGGATGCCCATCGGAGGCCTTCGAGGTCCTGACTGGGGTGCGGCAAGGATGTCTGCTCTCGCCTTTCCTTTTCCTCCTCTGTATTGACGGGACCATGAACCAAACAACCAAAAACAGCATACAGTGGAGCCTTACCGAACAACTAGAGGACCTAGACTTTGCAGACGATCTAGCTCTCCTGGCTCACACTCACCAACCGATGCAGGACAAATCACAAAAACTACAAAGAACTGCTGCATTTCTTGGGCTTAAGATCGATTCACAAAAAACAAAGGTCATGCGTATCAATAACAAGAACAACACACCAATAACAATGGACCATAATCAATTAGAGGAGGTAGTCAGTTTTACATACTCGGGGAGCATAATCAGTGTAAATGGAGGGGCAGATGAAGATGTCAAATCCAGAATAGGGAAAGCAAGAACATCATTCAACATACTAAACACAATATGGAGAGCAAAAAACATTTATCTCAAAACCAAACTGAAAATATTTAACTCAAATGTCAAATCCATTCTGCTGTACGGATCAGAAACATGGAAAACCACCAATAGCATACTCAATAAACTACAGACATTCGTAAACCGTTGACACTATCACCAATGCCAACCTGTGGGAACTCACTACACAAGAACCAGTGGAACTGCAAATCAGGAGAAGGAAGTGGAGCTGGATAGGCCACACACTCAGAAAACCCAATAAATCAATCACCAAACAGGCACTAACATGGAACCCACAGGGAAAAAGAAACAGAGGGAGACCAACAACAACCTGGAGAAGAAGCACGGAACAGGAGATGAGGGCTGAGGGGCTGCCATGGCAACAACTCGACCGAAGGGCACAAGACCGGAATGGATGGAAGGCTTTCGTCGGCGGCCTATGTTCCTCAGGGAATACTAAGGCCTAAGTAAGTAAGTAGTAAGTACTAAAGTGGTACCGAAACAATTATTAATTGAGTTTATTTTAGCTTCAACATAGTTGAATGTACCTTTATTTTGTCAGTTATTTATAAGTCCCTTCTTATGCAGTATAACACATGGTTTCATATCATTTGACAAGGTCGTAAACTGCGAGGGGGTTAGATAGAAGTACTTAATACGGTTAAAATTAAGAGTAAGATTACTAATTCAGTGGTAATATTTGAAGTGGAAAAGTTGGGCCCCGAAGTCAAAAAGTTTCGGAACCCCCGGCTTAATGCATTTAACATATAATACAGCCTAAATGAGAGCACTGCTTGTAAATATACTTAATGTCCATATAATTAAAATATTTGTCTAAAACTAAAATAACAAATATAGCAAAATGGCAACTTCCTATCACAAGTTTTATAATACATCTACGAACAAGCTTATTGGTGTGTCTGGTGGGACTGGCGAAAGTTAAGTAGGAGAAAAAAAACGGTTGGTTATAAATGATTTAATGTCTCTGTTCGGCCCGGTAGCAAATGCGTCACGGACCGGAGCCGGTCACCGGACCGGTGGTTGGCGACCACTGATTTAGCCCACAAGGAAGTGGTTTAAATAAGAACAACAATTAGAATTAAAGCTGCAAGCAGCGATGGACGGGACCGACTTTGACGGCACATAAAATCCAAACCAGAGCAGTAATTAAAACTCTTTCGTCAACTTTTAATCAAAAGGGTTCAATCTCTCCCCTTTGCTAGTTTGAAGCCGACACGACAAACGCGCTCAGAGGGGATAATGTTTAAAAAAAGGTGACCGTTTTTTACAAAACTTTTGTTTTGAAGGGGGAATTGCAAACTTCCTGTTGATTTTTGCTGGGGGTTGTCAGTGAATGAAATCTAGGTGTTAGTGAGACCTACATAGAGGTTTTTGTTTTATGTCCCTACGACATTCCTACTGGAAGTTACAGGCAGTTTTGTCTGTGTTTTCTTCCTAGAAGCAGTTTTGTATGTGTTTTCTTCCTAGGGGGCGCTAGAGCGCAATTTTGAGTTTTGGGGTTGGGTTTTTTATTAGATCGCAATTTTTGCCAGTCCTGATGTGTGTGTCCAGTTTGGTGAGTTTTGAAGCATGTTAAGGGGGTCAAATTATAGCTCAGAGAGGCAAAGGTGACTGTTTTTACAAAACTTTTGTTTTGAAGGGGGAATTTCAAACTTCCTGTTGATTTTTGCTGAAGGATGTCAGTGTATGAAATCTAGGTCTAAGTGAGACCTACATAGAGGTTTTTGTTTCATGTCTCTACGACATTCCTACTGGAAGTTACAGGCAGTGTTGTCTGTGTTTTCTTCCTAGGGGGCGCTAGAGCGCAATTTTGAGTTTTAGGGCTAGGTTTTTGATTAGATCGCAATTTTCGCCAGTCCTGATGTGTGTGTTAAATATGGTGAGTTTTGAAGCATGTTAAGGGGGTCAAATTACAGCTCAAAGAGGCGGCGGTATAATAATAATAAAACCTTACAAATACAATAGGGTCCTCTGTCCCAAAGGGACATTCGGTCCCTAATTAAAGCTGCAAGCAGCGATGGACGGGACCGACTTTGACGGCACATAAAATCCAAACCGGAGCAGTAATTAACACTCTTTCGTCAACTTTTAATCAGAAGGGTTCAATCTCTCTCCTTTGCTAGTTTGAAGCCAACACGACAAACACGCTCAGAGGAGATAATGTTTGAAAAAAGGTGACCGGTTTTTACAAAACTTTTGTTTTGAAGGGGGAATTGCAAACTTCCTGTTGATTTTTGCTGGGGGTTGTCAGTGAATGAAATCTAGGTCTAAGTGAGACCTACATAGACGTTTTTGTTTTATGTCTCTACGACATTCCTACTGGAAGTTACAGGCAGTTTTGTCTGTGTTTTCTTCCTAGGGGGCGCTAGAGCGCAATTTTGAGGTTTGGGGCTAGGTTTTTGATTAGATCGCAATTTTCGCCAGTCCTGATGTGTGTGTCAAATATGGTGAGTTTTGAAGCATGTTAAGGGGGTCAAATTACAGCTCAAAGAGGCGGCGGTATAAAAATAATAAAACCTTACAAATACAATAGGGTCCTCTGTCCCAAAGGGACATTCGGTCCCTAAATAAAGCTGCAAGCAGCGATGGACGGGACCGACTTTGACGGCACATAAAATCCAAACCGGAGCAGTAATTAAAACTCTTTCGCCAACTTTTAATCAAAAGGGTTCAATCTCTCCCCTTTGCTAGTTTGAAGCCGACACAACAAATGCGCTCAGAGGAGGTAATGTTTGAAAAAAGGTGACCGGTTTTTACAAAACTTTTGTTTTGAAGGGGGAATTGCAAACTTCCTGTTGATTTTTGCTGGGGGTTGTCAGTGAATGAAATCTAGGTGTCAGTGAGACCTACATAGAGGTTTTTGTTTTATGTCTCTACGACATTCCTACTGGAAGTTACAGGCAGTTTTGTCTGTTTTCTTCCTAGGAGCAGTTTTGTCTGTGTTTTCTTTCTAGGGGGCGCTAGAGCGCAATTTTGAGTTTTGGGGTTGGGTTTTTTTATTAGATCACAATTTTTGCCAGTCCTAATGTGTGTGTCGAGTTTGGTGAGTTTTGAAGCATGTTAAGGGGGTCAAATTATAGCTCAAAGAGGCAAAGGTGACTGTTTTTACAAAACTTTTGTTTTGAAGGGGGAATTGCAAACTTCCTGTTGATTTTTGCTGAAGGATGTCAGTGTATGAAACCTAGGTCTAAGTGAGACCTACATAGAGGTTTTTGTTTCATGTCTCTACGACATACCTACTGGAAGTTACAGGCAGTTGTGTCTGTGTTTTCTTCCTAGGGGGCACTAGAGCGCAATTTTGAGTTTTGAGGTTGGGTTTTTTATTAGATCGCAATTTTTGCCAGTCCTGATGGGTGTGTCCAGTTTGGTGAGTTTTGAAGCATGTTAAGGGGGTCAAATTATAGCTCAAAGAGGCAAAGGTGACTGTTTTTACAAAACTTTTGTTTTGAAGGGGGAATTGCAAACTTTTGCTGAAGGATGTCAGTGTATGAAATCTAGGTATAAGTGAGACCTACATAGAGGTTTTTGTTTCATGTCTCTACGACATTCCTACTGGAAGTTACAGGCAGTTTTGTCTGTGTTTTCTTCCTAGGGGGCGCTAGAGCGCAATTTTGAGGTTTGGGGCTAGTTTTTTGATTAGATCGCAATTTTCGCCAGTCCTGATGTGTGTGTCAAATATGGTGAGTTTTGAAGCATGTTAAGGGGGTCAAATTACAGCTCAAAGAGGCGGCGGTATAATAATAATAAAACCTTACAAATACAATAGGGTCCTCTGTCCCAAAGGGACATTCGGTCCCTAATTAAAGCTGCAAGCAGCGAAGGACGGGACCGACTTTGACGGCACATAAAATCCAAACCGGAGCAGTAATTAAAACTCTTTCGTCAACTTTTAATCAGAAGGGTTCAATCTCTCTCCTTTGCTAGTTTGAAGCCGACACGACAAACGCGCTCAGAGGAGGTAATGTTTGAAAAAGGTGACCGGTTTGTACAAAACTTTTGTTTTGAAGGGGGAATTGCAAACTTCCTGTTGATTTTTGCTGGGGGTTGTCAGTGAATGAAATCTAGGTCTAAGTGAGACCTACATAGAAGTTTTTGTTTTATGTCTCTACGACATTCCTACTGGAAGTTACAGGCAGTTCTGTCTGTGTTTTCTTCCTGGAAGCAGTTGTGTCTGTGTTTTCTTCCTAGGGGGCACTAGAGCGCAATTTTGAGTTTTGGGTTGGTTTTTTTTATTAGATTGCAATTTTTGCCAGTCCTGATGTGTGTGTCCAGTTTGGTGAGTTTTGACGCATGTTAAGGGGGTCAAATTACAGCTCAAAGAGGCAAAGGTGACTGTTTTTACAAAACTTTTGTTTTGAAAGGGGAATTGCAAACTTCCTGTGAATTTTTGCTGAAGGATGTCAGTGTATGAAATCTAGGTCTAAGTGAGACCTACATAGAGGTTTTTGTTTCATGTCTCTACGACATTCCTACTGGAAGTTACAGGCAGTTTTGTCTGTATTTTCTTCCTAGGGGGCGGTAGAGCGCAATTTTGAGTTTTGGGGCTAGGTTGTTTTGATTAGATCGTAATTTTCGCCAGTCCTGATGTGTGTGTCAAATATGGTGAGTTTTGAAGCATGTTAAGGGGGTCAAATTACAGCTCAAAGAGGCGGCGGTATAATAATAATAAAACCTTACAAATACAATAGGGTCCTCTGTCCCAAAGGGACATTCGGTCCCTAATTAAAGCTGCAAGCAGCGAAGGACGGGACCGACTTTGACGGCACATAAAATCCAAACCGGAGCAGTAATTAAAACTCTTTCGTCAACTTTTAATCAGAAGGGTTCAATCTCTCTCCTTTGCTAGTTTGAAGCCGACACGACAAACGCGCTCAGAGGAGGTAATGTTTGAAAAAGGTGACCGGTTTGTACAAAACTTTTGTTTTGAAGGGGGAATTGCAAACTTCCTGTTGATTTTTGCTGGGGGTTGTCAGTGAATGAAATCTAGGTCTAAGTGAGACCTACATAGAAGTTTTTGTTTTATGTCTCTACGACATTCCTACTGGAAGTTACAGGCAGTTCTGTCTGTGTTTTCTTCCTGGAAGCAGTTTTGTCTGTGTTTTCTTCCTAGGGGGCACTAGAGCGCAATTTTGAGTTTTGGGGTTGGTTTTTTTTATTAGATTGCAATTTTTGCCAGTCCTGATGTGTGTGTCCAGTTTGGTGAGTTTTGACGCATGTTAAGGGGGTCAAATTACAGCTCAAAGAGGCAAAGGTGACTGTTTTTACAAAACTTTTGTTTTGAAAGGGGAATTGCAAACTTCCTGTGAATTTTTGCTGAAGGATGTCAGTGTATGAAATCTAGGTCTAAGTGAGACCTACATAGAGGTTTTTGTTTCATGTCTCTACGACATTCCTACTGGAAGTTACAGGCAGTTTTGTCTGTATTTTATTCCTAGGGGGCGGTAGAGCGCAATTTTGAGTTTTGGGGCTAGGTTGTTTTGATTAGATCGTAATTTTCGCCAGTCCTGATGTGTGTGTCAAATATGGTGAGTTTTGAAGCATGTTAAGGGGGTCAAATTACAGCTCAAAGAGGCGGCGGTATAATAATAATAAAACCTTACAAATACAATAGGGTCCTCTGTCCCAAAGGGACATTCGGTCCCTAATTAAAGCTGCAAGCAGCGATGGACAGGGACCGACTTTGACGGCACATAAAATCCAAACCGGAGCAGTAATTAAAACTCTTTCGTCAACTTTTAATCAGAAAGGTTCAATCTCTCTCTTTTGCTAGTTTGAAGCCGACACGACAAACGCGCTCAGAGGAGATAATGTCTGAAAAAAGGTGACCGGTTTTTACAAAACTTTTGTTTTGAAGGGGGGAATTGCAAACTTCCTGTTGATTTTTGCTGGGGGTTGTCAGTGAATGAAATCTAGGTCTAAGTGAGACCTACATAGAAGTTTTTGTTTTATGTCTCTACGACATTCCTACTGAAGTTACAGGGCAGTTTTGTCTGTGTTTTCTTCCTAGGAGCAGTTTTGTCTGTGTTTTCTTCCTAGGGGGCGCTAGAGCGCAATTTTGAGTTTTGGAGTTGGTTTTTTTTTATTAGATCGCAATTTTTGCCAGTCTTGATGTGTGTGTCCAGTTTGGTGAGTTTTGAAGCATGTTAAGGGGGTCAAATTATAGCTCAAAGAGGCAAAGGTGACTGTTTTACAAAATTTTGTTTTGAAGGGGGGATTACAAACTTCCTGTTGATTTTTGCTGAAGGATGTCAGTGTATGAAATCTAGGTCTAAGTGAGACCTACATAGACGTTTTTGTTTCATGTCTCTACGACATTCCTACTGGAAGTTACAGGCCGTTTTGTCTGTGTTTTCTTCCTAGGGGGCGCTAGAGCGCAATTTTGAGTTTTGGGGCTAGGTTTTTTTTATTAGATCGTAATTTTTGCCAGTCCTGATGTGTGTGTCAAATATGGTGAGTTTTGAAGCATGTTAAGGGGGTCAAATTACAGCTCAAAGAGGCGGCAGTATAATAATAATAAAACCTTACAAATACAATAGGGTCCTCTGTCCCAAAGGGACATTCGGTCCCTAAATAAAGCTGCAAGCAGCGATGGACGGGACCGACTTTGACGGCACATAAAATCCAAACCGGAGCAGTAATTAAAACTCTTTCGTCAACTTTTAATCAAAAGGGTTCAATCTCTCCCCTTTGCTAGTTTGAAGCCGACACAACAAATGCGCTCAGAGGAGGTAATGTTTGAAAAAGGTGACCGGTTTTTACAAAACTTTTGTTTTGAAGGGGGAATTGCAAACTTCCTGTTGATTTTTGGTGGGGGTTGTCAGTGAATGAAATCTAGGTGTTAGTAAACCCACATAGAGGTTTATTTTTTATGTCTTTACGACATTCCTACTGGAAGTTACAGGCAGTTTTGTCTGTGTTTTCTTCCTAGGAGCAGTTTTGTCTGTGTTTTCTTCCTAGTGGGCGCTAGAGCGCAATTTTGAGTTGTGGGGTTGGGTTTTTTATTAGATCGCAATTTTTGCAGTCCTGGTGTGTGTGTCCAGTTTGGTGAGTTTTGAAGCATGTTAAGGGGGTCAAATTATAGCTCAAAGAGGCAAAGGTGACTGTTTTTACAAAACTTTTGTTTTGAACGGGGAATTGCAAACTTCCTGTTGATTTTTGCTGGGGGTTGTCAGTGAATGAAATCTAGGTCTAAGTGAGACCTACATAGACGTTTTTGTTTTATGTCTCTACGACATTCCTACTGGAAGTTACAGGCCGTTTTGTCTGTGTTTTCTTCCTAGGGGGCGCTAGAGCGCAATTTTGAGGTTTGGGGCTAGGTTTTTGATTAGATCGCAATTTTCGCCAGTCCTGATGTGTGTGTCAAATATGGTGAGTTTTGAAGCATGTTAAGGGGGTCAAATTACAGCTCAAAGAGGCGGCGGTATAAAAATAATAAAACCTTACAAATACAATAGGGTCCTCTGTCCCAAAGGGACATTCGGTCCCTAAATAAAGCTGCAAGCAGCGATGGACGGGACCGACTTTGACGGCACATAAAATCCAAACCGGAGCAGTAATTAAAACTCTTTCGTCAACTTTTAATCAAAAGGGTTCAATCTCTCCCCTTTGCTAGTTTGAAGCCGACACAACAAATGCGCTCAGAGGAGGTAATGTTTGAAAAAGGTGACCGGTTTTTACAAAACTTTTGTTTTGAAGGGGGAATTGCAAACTTCCTGTTGATTTTTGGTGGGGGTTGTCAGTGAATGAAATCTAGGTGTTAGTAAAACCCACATAGAGGTTTATGTTTTATGTCTTTACGACATTCCTACTGGAAGTTACAGGCAGTTTTGTCTGTGTTTTCTTCCTAGGAGCAGTTTTGTCTGTGTTTTCTTCCTAGTGGGCGCTAGAGCGCAATTTTGAGTTGTGGGGTTGGGTTTTTTATTAGATCGCAATTTTTGCCAGTCCTGATGTGTGTGTCCAGTTTGGTGAGTTTTGAAGCATGTTAAGGGGGTCAAATTATAGCTCAAAGAGGCAAAGGTGACTGTTTTTACAAAACTTTTGTTTTGAACGGGGAATTGCAAACTTCCTGTTGATTTTTGCTGGGGGTTGTCAGTGAATGAAATCTAGGTCTAAGTGAGACCTACATAGACGTTTTTGTTTTATGTCTCTACGACATTCCTACTGGAAGTTACAGGCAGTTTTGTCTGTGTTTTCTTCCTAGGGGGCGCTAGAGCGCAATTTTGAGGTTTGGGGCTAGGTTTTTGATTAGATCGCAATTTTCGCCAGTCCTGATGTGTGTGTCAAATATGGTGAGTTTTGAAGCATGTTAAGGGGGTCAAATTACAGCTCAAAGAGGCGGCGGTATAATAATAATAAAACCTTACAAATACAATAGGGTCCTCTGTCCCAAAGGGACATTCGGTCCCTAATTAAAGCTGCAAGCAGCGATGGACGGGACCGACTTTGACGGCACATAAAATCCAAACCGGAGCAGTAATTAAAACTCTTTCGTCAACTTTTAATCAGAAGGGTTCAATCTCTCTCCTTTGCTAGTTTGAAGCCAACACGACAAACGCGCTCAGAGGAGGTAATGTTTGAAAAAAGGTGACCGGTTTGTACAAAACTTTTGTTTTGAAGGGGGAATTGCAAACTTCCTGTTGATTTTTGCTGGGGGTTGTCAGTGAATGAAATCTAGGTCTAAGTGAGACCTACATAGAGGTTTTTGTTTTATGTCCCTACGACATTCCTACTGGAAGTTACAGGCAGTTTTGTCTGTGTTTTCTTCCTAGAAGCAGTTTTGTATGTGTTTTCTTCCTAGGGGGCGCTAGAGTGCAATTTTGAGTTTTGGAGTTGGTTTTTTTTATTAGATCGCAATTTTTGCCAGTCTTGATGTGTGTGTCCAGTTTGGTGAGTTTTGAAGCATGTTAAGGGGGTCAAATTATAGCTCAAAGAGGCAAAGGTGACTGTTTTTACAAAACTTTTGTTTTGAAGGGGGAATTGCAAACTTCCTGTTGATTTTTGCTGAAGGATGTCAGTGTATGAAATCTAGGTCTAAGTGAGACCTACATAGACGTTTTTGTTTCATGTCTCTACGACATTCCTACTGGAAGTTACAGGCCGTTTTGTCTGTGTTTTCTTCCTAGGGGGCGCTAGAGCGCAATTTTTAATTTTGGGGCTAGATTTTTTTGATTAGATCGTAATTTTCGCCAGTCCTGATGTGTGTGTCAAATATGGTGAGTTTTGAAGCATGTTAAAGGGGGCAAATTACAGCTCAAAGAGGCGGCGGTATAATAATAATAAAACCTTACAATTACAATAGGGTCCTCTGTCCCAAAGGGACATTCGGTCCCTAAAAATACCTATTTCTTATCCGGGACACCTTTTGTATGAAAGTAGACCTTTATAGACCCGCTCATTGGCAGCGTGCTTTATAATCCGGTTCGCCCTATTGTCCGAAATCTACGGTACTACCAAGGAGCCTGATGGGATGATAGGTGAGCTAAGAAGAGGAGAGGCAAGGCGGAGAGAAGGGGCCTTTGATAACAGCTGGATACAAGTCCCAGATGGATTGTACCGTAGCTGTGTTATTCCCAAAGGGGGACATGTTAAACGCTGCCTGGTAAAAAGATGTTAATGCGTCTTTGAAAGAGATATACGCCTACACGTATATATGGAGTACAGGCCACTTACTGCATAGACACACATACGGGGCACCGACACACACACACACACACACAGGTCCTCCCCATTGCGGTGTGTGTATGCTGCGGCGGCGACAATAATAGAAACAGAGTGTTTTAAATTGGCACAAGAGGCCAGACGTCATATCTCTGCTTTATTCCACCGGGTTTGCAGCGACTTTTCATTGCCTTTATGAGATGATTAGCTACAAGGCAACATTTGAGGGAATTAGGTTACCAATGTACTACTGGATGCAATGTTTTTATTACCTTCATTAGTATTTTTATAACTGCAATTTGTGATGTGTAAGTGGATTTATCGCAATTGCTCTTTCCCTTTTATTAATGCAAATGAGACTATAACCTTTACGCATGGTGGGACTGTAAATCACACTTTAAATAATTGATAGGGACAGTGCACGTGGTGTGGGAGTGACAACAGTGGTTGTCAAAGGCTGTTTACCACCATAGTGCAGAAAAAAAAGTGTGTTTACATGTGTCACATTTGACGAGTAAAAGTGATGTCCGGGCAATATGTTTCGGTAAAAGGGTTTTAAGGGCCCACGGGAGAACGGACGTTATTGGGTCGTAATCCTTGTGATTGAATTAGTACTCGTTTACAACAGTTTGTGAAGTCATTGAAGTCATCATATAAATGTCTGAAGTCTTAAAATGGCCTACTCGTCATGCCAGTATGAGAAAAAAAAACAATACCCGTGGACACATACTGAAACATTCCCAATTGAATTAAGATTGCATCCTAAATTCCCAATTCCGTTTCGTGCGTTTGAACTGGGGTCGCAAACCGGAAGAAGTATTCATAGCAAATTAGGATTGAACAAAGTAGAATTGGGATTGCAATTGATAATTGTGGTGAGTTCAAGAACCATGCTTTGCAATATAATCCAAACCGGCAATTATTTATTATGACTCGGGGGCCACATTGAGAGAAAAAATGTGTGTATAAAATATATGTAAACATGGATACTGTATACATACTTATATATACAAATAAATATATATATTTATACATATATATATATATATATATATATATATATATATATATATATATATATATATATATATATATATATATATATATATATATATATATATATATATATATATATATATATATATATATATATATACACTACCGTTCAAAAGTTTGGGGTCACCCAAACAATTTTGTGGAATAGCCTTCATTTCTAAGAACAAGAATAGACTGTCGAGTTTCAGATGAAAGTTCTCTTTCCCTGGCCATTTTGAGCGTTTAATTGACCCCACAAATGTGATGCTCCAGAAACTCAATCTGCTCAAAGGAAGGTCAGTTTTGTAGCTTCTGTAACGAGCTAAACTGTTTTCAGATGTGTGAACATGATTGCACAAGGGTTTTCTAATCATCAATTAGCCTTCTGAGCCAATGAGCAAACACATTGTACCATTAGAACACTGGAGTGATAGTTTCTGGAAATGGGCCTCTATACACCTATGTAGATATTGCACCAAAAACCAGACATTTGCAGCTAGAATAGTCATTTACCACATTAGCAATGTATAGAGTGTATTTCTTTAAAGTTAAGACTAGTTTAAAGTTATCTTCATTGAAAAGAACAGTGCTTTTCCTTAAAAAATAAGGACATTTCAATGTGACCCCAAACTTTTGAACGGTAGTGTATATATATATATATATATATATATATATATATATATATATATATATATATATATATATATATATATATATATATATATATATATATATATATATATATATATATATATATATATATATATATGCATGTGTGGGAAAAATCACAAGACTATTTCATCTCTACAGGCCTGTTTCATGAGGGGTTTCCCTCAATCATCAGGAGATTTTAATAGAAGCATTCACATACCATGGTTTATATAGGGCACAGCCTGTGCCCTATATAAACTCTGCTTTAAAGTGGAAAGTATTCCCCTAACAATTGCATGGGAGTATCAAACATTGTGTAAAATAATTTGGTTTAGTCAAAAAGACCTTTGGAGAAATCATAGGATTAGATGTTGTTGTTGTCACAACGTCTTAAATATGTCTGCAAAAAAGTGTCACCATCCTCTAACTTCTTAAGTGCTGTTTTGGTTGAGTTTCGGCTAAACCCAAATCCCACAGTCATACTTCTGCTGCGGTTAAGAATCTTCATAAAAATGTATTATGGGTCCTTGAGATGTCAAAAATACTGTCCTGAAGTGTCGGCCGTAAAATGTGGAATGAAAATAAATGGATAAAAAGAAGATGGCTGAAGGAAACGACATCCAAAGTGAGGAAAATGTAATCATTGTTGTTCAATTTTCCAGCCAGTCTGAGCTTGGCTCTAAAGATTGGAAACAGTGGTGCACCTCATATCGTCAATCACCCGGTCAGGGAGATGATTTGAGGCTTGATATACCACTAAATTACCACACATTTGAATACAGGGATTATTTTACTACTGATGGAACCGATGACATTCTCCTTGATCTGTTGTGTGCTGATTTGAAATATACTAAAGGTGTTGTAGTTGCAGTGGCCAGAATAACAATCATTTGAGTGGGGGGGGGGGGGGGGGGGGGGGGGGAGAAATATTGGACTCAATTCCTGTCGAGTGCATTTCTGCTGAATTGGCACGGCGTGTTTGAGAAACGAGGCAGCCAAACAGATGTCATATCTGGGAATGTGTTGGAAGGCTTTTTACTTCATCGTGTGTGTGTTCCTAAATCGTCATTTGCCTCGTCTCCAAAAGGCATCATGGCTATTTAACAGTTGGCTTCTAGACATTTGTCATGTCAGTAATTCTACCTTCCACTCTGTATTTTCCTGTCTTTGATTTATAAATGTTTTTTATGGTCTTTTTTTTGTGTATGATTTTTTGAACGTGCTGGTAGACACCCAAAGTCCAACACTATAAAAGTGTTGTGTGTACAGGAGGAGGAGAACAGGGGTGTAGTTAAAGCTCTATATCAGTGGTTCTTAACCACCAGTTTCATATGCGCATTCACCGAACCCTTCTTTAGTCAAAAATAAAAATAGTTAAAAAAAAAAAAATTCAAGACAAAGTTATATGTTTTTGGTAATAGTATGGGGAACATATTCTAAGTAACAAAGACTTAATTCAGAGTTTTTTGGACACTAAGGGAACATATTCTAAGTAACAAAGACTTCATTTAGAGCAGGGGTCACCAACACGGTGCCCGCGGGCACCAGGTAGCCCGTAAGGACCAGATGAGTAGCCCGCTGGCCTGTTCTAAAAATAGCTCAAATAGCAGCACTTACCAGTGAGCTGCCTCTATTTTTTAAATTTTATTTATTTACTAGCTAGCTGGTCTCGCTTTGCTCGACATTTTTAATTCTAAGAGAGACAAAACTCAAATAGAATTTGAAAATCCAAGAAAATATTTTAAAGACTTGGTCTTCACTTGTTTGAATAAATTCATTAATTTTTTTACTTTGCTCCTTATAACTTTCAGAAAGAGAATTTTAGAGAAAAAATACAACCTTAAAAATGATTTTAGGATTTTTAAACACATATACCTTTTTACCTTTTAAATTCCTTCCTCTTCTTTCCTGACAATTTAAATCAATGTTCAAGTAAATTAATAGTTTTTATTGTAAAGAATAATACATACATTTTAATTTAATTCTTCATTTTAGCTTCTGTTTTTTCGACGAAAAATATTTGTGAAATATTTCTTCAAACTTATTATGATTAAAATTAAAAAAAAATATTCTGGCAAATCTAGAAAATCTGTAGAACCAAATTTAAATCTTATTTCAAAGTCTTTTGAATTTCTTTTAATATTTTTGCTCTGGAAAATCTAGAATAAATAATGATTTGTCTTTATTAGAAATATAGCTTGGTCCAATTTGTTATATATTCTAACAAAGGGTAGATTGGATTTTAACCTATTTAAAACATGTCATCAAAATTGTAAAATTAATCTTAATCAGGAAAAATTACTAATGATGTTCCATAAATTTTTATTTTTATTTTTCAAAAAGATTCGAATTAGCTAGTTTTTCTCTTCTTTTTTTCGGTTGAATTTTGAATTTTAAAGAGTCGAAATTGAAGATAAACTATGTTTCAAAATTTAATTGTCATTTTTTTTCGTGTTTTCTCCTCTTTTAAACCGTTCAATTAAGTGTAAATATCATTAATTATTAATAATAACATAGAGTTAAAGGTAAATTGAGCAAATTGGCTATTTCTGGCAATTTATTTAAGTGTGTATCAAACTGGTAGCCCTTCGCATTAATCAGTACCCAAGAAGTAGCTCTTGGTTTCAAAAAGGTTGGTGACCCCTGATTTAGAGTTATTTGGTTAGGGTTAGGGTTAGAGCAGGGGTGTCCAAAGTGCGGCCCGGGGGCCATTTGCGGCCCCGCAGCTAATTGTTTACCGGCCCGCCACACATTAAGGAAATACTATTGTAAAAATAAAAAAGAACATTAAAAAAAGTGGAATGAGGTGAAATCTAACGAGAAAAAGTTGCAATGTTGACACAAAAGCTGCCATGCAGCCTGTTTTTTTTTTTCTTTTGTCTTTCTTCATTTTTCTTTTTTTGCCATTGCTCAAAAAATAATAATAATGACAAAAAAATCCATGTTATAATTAATTATTTTCAGGGCTCCAATTACTTCAAATATTTCACTTTAAAATGTTTTATGTGGTAAATATTGCATATATTGTGTAGTAGCCATATAAAAACATCAAAGTTTTCTTTGACAAAAGCACATAAAACAAACAAAATAATAGTTCCAGCATAAAATGGACAGATATATCTGAAGTTGATCTCGTAACTTAAGTGTTGAAAGTAAAAGAAAAACCTAATAAAAATGTATCACTTTATGAGTGAGGCACCTTTTGGATACCAAATATATTTAGTGATTTTTTTATTTATCTTTTCACTGTGATTACTCAAAAATAATAAATAATTAAAATCAATGGTGTCCTGCATTATTGATTTTTTAGGGCTCTAATTACTAAATACTGCATATTTCAGTTTTACTATAAAAAAAACTAAGTTGTTTTTGACAGAAAAGCCATAACACATTTGTTTTAATTTGTATTACTTTATATCAACTTGAAGTTGATATAGAGATTTACTGTAAGCGTTAAATAATTAAAAAAAAAAGAATAATCTGACTTATTTGTAACATTTTAATGACTGAGACCCTTTATGGTCCCCGGGACCCCTAAAGGTAAAATAAATAAAAAATGCATATATTTTGTTATGGTTTGAAAATGAAAAATATCAAAATGGCCCCCACATGCTTTTATTTTTCCGTGTGCTGCCCTCAGTGGAAAAAGTTTGGACACCCCTGGTTTAATTGAACAACACCTAAACAGGAGTGACAAAGAGGACAAAAGCACATGAGCAGAGGGACAACGCCAGACTTTGTCGTCGTCACGTCATGACATTGCTGGTTTTACGAGCAGAGGGGCACGTTCGGCAGCGCACAATCACAGAGTACTTACAAGCAGACACAGTGTGTAGATAGAAAAGGAAGAACATTTTGGGTTAAGATAAAGGTTAAGTTATAACTCACTCAGGAAGAGGTGCTTTAAAACATGGCTAGCTAGCTAGCGGCTAATGTCCATCCGCAGTCTGCAGTGTTTTAGCTACTTCTAAATCACTAATCCTCGTCTCCATGGCGACAAATAAAGTACGTTTCTTACAAGTATCATCCCTGCAGGACGAGGAATAGCTAAACATGCTTCACTACACACCGTGGCTGAATGTAAACAAACGCCATGGGTGGATCTACACCTGACATCCACTGTAATGATACCAAGTACAAGAGCATATCTAGTTGATACTACTATGATTACATCAATATTTTTTATCGTCATTATTTATGAAGGTTCTTAACTGCAGCAGAAGTATTTTTGACATCTCAAGGACTCATAATACATTTTTATGAAGATTCTTAACCACAGCAGAAGTATGTCTTTGGGATTTTTGTTTCGCTGAAACTCAACCAAAACAGCACTTAAGAAGTTAGAGGATGGTGACGCTTTTTTGCAGACATATTTAAGACATTGTGACGACAACGTCTAATCCTACCATTTCTCCAAAGGTCTTTTTGACTAAACCAAATTAGACTTAGACTTAGACAAACTTTAATGATCCACAAGGGAAATTGTTCAACACAGTAGCTCAGTTACAATGATGGAAAGGACAATGCAGGTATAAATAGACTAATATAGCTATAAAAAAAATCTAACATATATACGAATAAATACATAATATGTGTACAGAGTAATTTATATACAGATATATTATATTATATTATTATATTATATTATTATATTATTTATCTACAGATATATTATTATTATTATTATTATTATTATTATAATTATTTTACACATGCAATTGTTAGGGGAATACTTTACACTTTAATGCAAAGTGGAATGCATACAGACTACGGTTGTCTCGATACCAATATGTTGGTACCGGTAGCAAAATGTATTTCGATACTTTTCTAAATAAAGGGACCCACAAAAATGGCATTATTTGCTTTCTTTTAACACAAAATCTTAGGGTACATTAAACATATGTTTATTATTGCAATCAAAGAACAATGTTGTCCTTAAATAAAATAGTGAACATACTAGACAACTTGTCTTTTAGTAGTAAGTAAACAAACAAAGGCTCCTAATTTAGCTGCTGACATATGCAGTAACATATTGTGTCATTTATCTACCTATTATTTTGTCGAAATTATGAAGGACAAGCTGTAAAAATGGATCATTAATCCACTTGTTTATTTACTGTTAATATCTGCCTATTTTCTGTTATGATATTTTCTATCTACACTTCTGTTAAAATGTAATAATCACTTATTCTTCTGTTGTTTGATACTTTACATTAATTTTGGATGATACCACAAATTTAGGTATCGATCCGATACCAAGTAGTTACAGGATCGTACATTGGTTATAATTTAAGTTTTCATGTGTTCAGGGACGCATTTCCTGAGTTTATAAACATAATATGAAGAAAAAAGGTTTTGTGACGATAAAAATATTGATGTAATCATAGTACGCTCTTGTACTTGGTATCATTACAGTGGATGTCAGGTGTAGATCCACCCATGGCATTTGTTTACATTGTGACGCCGGTGAGCTATTGTATCCTCTTACGATGTGTAGTGAATACGGGTGTAAAGGTACGTGTATTTGTATTGAACCGTTTCGGTACGGGGGTTCCGGTTCGGTTCGGAGGTGTACCGAACGAGTTAAAATAAACAAAAACATAACAAAAGTGAAATAAAAAAGTTTAAAGGTTAAATGTAATTTACTAAAAGTTGCAATGTTGACTAATAAAACAAAGCTGTTTTTTTTTCCCTTTCAAACGCATTGCTTGAATTATTGACCTATCCAAGGTTCCCATTACTTCACATCAAATATTCCACTAAGAAAAATATTTTTGGTGGAAGATTTAGCAAATTTGGTAAATAAATAACCCAAAAAATTATATTTTGTTGTTTTCTTACTGTACCGAAAATGAACCGAACCGTGACGTCTAAACCGAGGTACGTACCGAACCGAAATTTTTGTGTACCGTTACACCCCTAGTAGTGAAGCATGTTTAGCTATTCCTCCTCCTGCAGGGATGATACTTGAAAAAAACTTACTTTATTTGTCGCCATGGAGGCGAGGATTAGTGATTTAGAAGTTGTAGTAGAATTTCTGACCTTTTGAACTATATTTCGTGTCTATTAAGAATGTCTGCTCATTTAATTTCTCTTCTATTCTATACCATTGAAGGACCAGATGTAGGACAAAGTTGAATATGGAGTCGCTCTGACCATTCTACAAAATGTTTTGATTGTCTAAGCATGACTAAGGGATTCAAGGATGTTGCAAAACCAATAGGTCGAAAACAACGGGACCTTGGGTCATGGGGAAACAGAGAAAATGGGCAGGAGACCAGGACTCTGAGAGATTGCTTGATTCTTGTGTCCCCCGAGGACGTCTGTTTGTTTGCATGGACAAAACAATCCAACTTTGCACTTTTGACTATGGGTAAATAAACCTTTTGTACTAAACTCACCTTTGTTGCTGTTTAAGCTTCGGACAATCCACTACAAAGTAGCTAAAATACTGCCGATTGCGGATGGACATTAGCCGCTAACTAGCTAGTAGGGATTTATTAGCCGCTAACTAGCTAGTAGGCATTTATCGGCCGATAATATCGGCAGGCCGATATTATCGGCCGATAAATGCGTTAAAATGTAATATCGGAAATTATCGGTATCGTTTTTTTATTATCAGTATCGTTTTTTTTTTGTTTTTTTGTTTTTTGTTTTTTTTAATTAAATCAACATAAAAAACACAAGATACACTTACAATTAATGCACCAACCCAAAAAACCTCCCTCCTCATTCACACAAAAGGGTTGTTTCTTTCTGTTATTAATATTCTGGTTCCTCCATTATATATCAATATATATCAATACGGTCTGCAGGGATACAGTCCGTAAGCACACATGATTGTGCGTGCTGCTGGTCCACTAATAGTACTAACCTTTAACAGTTAATGTTACTCATTTTCATTAATTACTAGTTTCTATGTAACTGTTTTTATATTGTTTTACTTTCTTTTTTATTCAAGAAAATGTTTTTAATTTATTTATCTCTTTTTATTTTATAATTAAAAAAAAAAAGTACCCTATCTTCACCATACCTGGTTATCCAAATTAGACATAATAATGTGTTAATTCCACGACTGTATATATCGGTTGATATCGGTATCGGTTGATATCGGTATCGGTAATTAAAGAGTTGGACAATATCGGAATATCGGATATCGGCAAAAAGCCATTATCGGACATCCCTACTAGCTAGCCATGTTTTAAAGCACCTTTTCCTGTGGGCGTATTATAGCTTCACCTTTATCGTTAGTTTTTAAGCTAAGATTTGTCCATTGTTCCTTTTCTGTCTACACACTGTATCTGCTTGTAAGTACTCTGTGATTGTGCGCTGCCGAACATGCTCCTCTGCTCGTAAAACCAGCAATGTCACGACGAATATGGCGAACCGGTACTATTCAAACGGAGTATAGAACAGTTTTTGATTCATTAGTACCGCGATAACCAATATACACACACACACATAGTATCTTATTTGGTTTCGATAGTGAGAAGAGGTGTCAGAAAACGACAAACGTGTGTGTGTCCAAGACAGGTTACATTTCTGTTTAATTGAACAACACCTCAACAACTCTGCCAGGGAGGAGCGACAAAGAGGACAAAAGCATATTAGCAGAAGGACAATCGAGAAGGAACATGCCGGACTTATCTCTCCAGCGCTAGTATTGAATTGTTAATCTTCAAATTTAGTTTCCTCGCCTTATTCAGACAAGCCATTTGAACCAAAGAACACGAGAGGACTTTGCTCTTTAAAAAGGGGAGAACACCTTCATATACAACTTGCTTTATTTTTCTTATTCTGTTTGAGCTTTTCAGCACAGGCTGGATGTCCCACTGGACACCGCTGGGAATGAATCACCAGACACAAGCTATGTCGCAGTATTCTGGGCCTCTCTCTCTTTCATACACACACACACACACACACACACACACACACACACACACACTTGTATTTCTCACCTTCTTGAGACCTCCGAAAAATGCCTACCTCTTTAGGACCACCCTTTTTAGATATATAAAGATTTGTATTTACAACATTAATAATATATACAAACTATGCAAATGTAAACAAAGGTAAGCTTTTTTTTTTTGTAATTGTTTTTTTTATCTTCATTATTTACTTCAAGTTGTTACAGTATGTCTCTATATTGTTTATTCTATTTTATTATCTTATTAATTTTGGCCAAAGGGGGTTCATTTTCTTTCACACACTTGTTATTACATATGTTGGCCAGAGGGGGAGCACTTCAAATTTGTACACGCACTTGTTATTTCATATGTTGACCAGAGGGGGAGCACTTTTAAAGCCGACAGTCATTTTGGAAAAATCCCTCCTTTTTGGGACCACCATAATTTTGATAGATTTCACCACCAGGGGGTGCAAATGAGATCTTTATTTTTTGTTTTTTTTGTAACGTGCTTAAGGCCGATGACAAACGAGTCACGGACCACAGATGGCCCCTGTGCCGCACTTTGGGCAACCCAGCTGTAGAAGCTAACTGTTAATGGCCACTATAGTCTTAGTACCGTAGAGTATTTGTTCATCCTACGGTCACATGTGAGAGTCGGATTGTATTACGTCAGCACGGGAAGTCGTAAAATCAGCCGTTCACCTGGCCGTTTTTTTTCGGGGATTAATAGGGAAGTCCTTCTTTAGCTGCCGTCTTGTTTGATCATATATTGCTGCCTTTGCACCTGTCAATGTTTACTTTTGTATAAACATTAAATCAACAAAAAATCCTGACTTTGGAGCAATGTTCACGGACTCTAGTATTTGGCTCTCTATTAGATGCAATGGTTTTCCGTATTGGGACCATGATTTCGGTCCTAACTTGTTCACCGTTCCTCATATAGAAGGTACTTTTCCCTGTTGATGTCTCAAGACGGGAAGAAATACAAGAACACACACACACACACACACACACACACACACACACACACACACACACACACACACACACACACACACACACACACACACACACACACACACACACACACACACACACACACACACACACACACACGCGCGCACACACACACACACACACACACACACACTCACACACACACTTGTATTTCTCACCTTCTTGAGACCTCCGAAAAATGCCTACCTCTTTAGGACCACCCTTTTTAGATATATAAAGATTTGTATTTACAACATTAATAATATATACAAACTATGCAAATATAAAAAAGGTAAGCTTTTAGTTATTATTTTTTTTGTAATTTTTTAATTGTTTTTTAATCTTCATTATTTACTTCAAGTTGTTACAGTATGTCTCTATATTTTTTATTCTATTTTATTATCTTATTAATTTTGGCCAAAGGGGGGTTCATTTTCTTTCACACACTTGTTATTACATATGTTGGCCAGAGGGGGAGCACTTCAAATTTTTACACGCACTTGTTATTTCATATGTTGGCCAGAGGGGGAGCACTTTTAAAACCGACTGTCAATTTGGAAAAATCCCTCCTTTTTGGGACCACCATAATTTTGATAGATTTCACCACCAGGGGGTGCAAATGAGATCTTTATTTTTTGTTTTTTTTGTAACGTGCTTAAGGCCGATGACAAACGAGTCACGGACCACAGATGGCCCCTATGCCGCACTTTGGGCAACCCAGCTGTAGAAGCTAACTGTTAATGGCCACCATAGTCTTAGTACCGTAGCGTATTTTTTCATCCTACGGTCACATGTGGGAGGCGGATTGTATTACGTCAGCACGGGAAGTCGTAAAATCAGCCGTTCACCTGGCCGTTTTTTTTTCGGGGATTAATAGGGAAGTCCTTCTTTAGCTGCCGTCTTGTTTGATCATATATTGCTGCCTTTGCACCTGTCAATGTTTACTTTTGTATGCACATTAAATCAACAAAAAATCCTGACTTTGGAGCAATGTTCACGGACTCTAGTATTTGGCTCTCTATTAGATGCAATGGTTTTTCCGTATTGGGACCATGATTTTGGTCCTAACTTGTTCACCGTTCCTCATATAGAAGGTACTTTTCCCTGTTGATGTCTCAAGAAGGGTAGAAATACAAGAACACACACACACACACACACACACACACACACACACACACACACACACACTGGGAATG